>NW_022109980.1:8581192-8601070 GCF_000313985.2 Echinops telfairi
GCGCTTTACACAATTGATGTGTGTATGGATTGGGATAACAGTTGTATGAGCCCCTAATAAAATGTTAAAAAAAAGAAAGAAAAAAAAAGTTTCTCATTAATGCTGGATATTTCCAGTTAGAACAATTAATATGAACTTTAATCATTCATTTTATGATTTTACACACAGATGAGGTCTTTCAGTTAACATTTTCAAAATGAGACAGTTACCTGAATAAATGTTCTCTGAGAGGTACACCTTATCTTTACTTACTTGCCATCCATACCAAGAGTTACCCGAATTATCAAGAACCATTTTGTATGCAACGAGTCTCTTTCTTTAGTCTTTGCCAAGCAAGCTAGAAATGGCAGGAATGCTATCAAATACAAACTAATGCAACTGGAAGGAAATGTATTTATGTGGACTGTAGAGTCTAGCACTGAGGATTTGAAGATCGTGGTAGTGGAAATAAGAGTGGAGGAAGCAATAGGTCAGGACTAATGAAGAAATCTTCATAGAGAAGTTGAGTCCAGATCCATTTGAATCCAAACTATTGAAAGTGTTTGTCATCACTAAAAATCAGAGATGAGCCAGGCTGAAGGGCTCATATATTTTTACTTCTTTCTTTGATTGGCTTAACCAGGCTATCCAGGGTCCTCTGGGCTGTTGTTAAAGTCTCTGGATACATGCTTGGGCATTACTTAAGCTTCTCGCTGACTAACTTGGTCTGGCAGTCCCAGGCTCACTTTTCTTTTCTTTTTGTTTGTTTTTTAATCCTTTTATTAGGGGCTCATACAACTCTTACAACTTTCCATACATACATTAATTTTGTAAAGCACATTTGTACATTCATTGCCCTCATCATTCTCAAAACATTTGCTCTCCACCTAAGCCCCTGGCATCAGCACCTTATTTTTTCCACCTCCCACCCTGCTCCCTGTTCTCTCGTGAGCCCTTGATAATTTGTAAATTATTATTTTGTCATATCTTGCCCTGTCTGATGTCTCCCTTCACCCACTGTTCTGTTGTCCATCCCCCAGGGAGGAGGTCACATGTAGATCCTTGTAATTGGTTCCCCCTTTCCAACCTAGCCTTGCTCCACCCTCCCAGTATCACGCCACTCACAGCACTGGTCCTGAAGGGATCATCCGTCCTGGATTACCTGTGTTTCCAGTTCCTCTCTGTACCAGTGTACATCCTCTGGTCTAGCCAGATTTGTAAGGTAGAATTGGGATAATGATAGTGGGGGAGGAGGAAGCATTTAGGAATTAGAGGAAAATTGTATGTTTCATTGTTGATACATCGCACCCTGAATGGCTCATCTCCTCCCAGAGACCCTTCTGTAAGGTGATATCCAGTGGCCTACAAATGGGCTTTGGGTCTCCACTCCGCACTCCCCATGTCATTCACAATGATATGATTTCTTGTACCTGATCCCTTCAACACCTCATGATCGCACAGGCTGGTGTTGCTTCTTCCATGTGGGCTTTGTTGCTTTTGAGCTAGATGGCCACTTGTTTACCTTCAAACCTTTAAGACCCCAGATGCTATATCTTTTGATAGCCAGGCACCATCAGTTTTCTTCGTCACATTTGCTCATGCACCCATTCGTCTTCAGCGATCGTATCAGGGAGGTGAGCACACAGTGATATGATTTTTTGTTCTTTGATGCCTGATAACTGATCCCTTTGGCACCTCATGATCACCCAGGCTGGTGTGCTTCTTCCATGTGGGCTTTGTTGCTTCTGAGCTAGATGGCCACTTGTTTACCTTTAAGCCTTTAAGACCGCAGACCCTATATCTTTTGATAACCAGGCACCATCAGCTTTCTTCACCACATTTGCTTATTCACCCGCATTGTCTTCAGTGGTTGTATCGGGAAGATGAGCATCATAGAATGCCAGGCTCACTTTCTTATTGATTAGAGATTTTTTTTAATTGACTTCTAAAGAAATTCCAAGAGGGAATCAAATATGGAAGAAAGGTCTCAGAACCTCTATGTAGGGTCACAGTGAGTCAGAATTGAGTTCTTGGTGTGTTTGGAATGAAATGAGAGTCTCTGAGTGGTGCAAACAACTAACATGCTTGGCTGCTAACTGAAAGATTGATGGTCTGAGTCCACCCGGATGCACCTTGGACAAAATACCTGGTGATCTCCTTCAGAAAACTCAGCTACTTCAAACTCGATGGAGCACAGTTCCACTTCAACACACATGGGGTTATTTTGAGTCAGAATTGTCTCAGTGCTACTGGTTGGTTGTTTTTGATCATTTTGAGTTAAAGAAAGTACCATCTTTTCTGATAAGCCATTTCCTATAGTTCACAAGCTCAACAGTGATGGCCTTGAGGCGGGTCCATGTACAGTATAATTCTCGCTCTTCAGACCTTTGTTGAGCTTTACTTCCCCTCTCATTCCTACCTCCCACCCCTCACTTTTCTCCTAGGAAACAAAGGCAGATTACTCTTTTTTTAACTGTTTATGTGTACTTTTCCTGTTTTAAGTAAAAGAGAGAACCAGACAGCAGAAAATCTGTACTCTTTAGCCATTTGTGGACTCTAACAACAACAAAAGACCTTCTATCTAATCCTTACACTACTCTTCTCAAAGACTTTAATTAATGATACACAGGGCAAGGCAGAATTTTTTTCACCTCCTGTAAGAGCCTGAACTTTCATCTTTCTCTGACAGACCAGCCCTAAAGACGTTAATTTAACAAATGCTAAACATGACTGGGGTCAAAAATAGAGCACCTACCTGGGCCTTGAACTTTGAACTTACCAGCCATTTCACAGCATAAAGATGTGTTAGAAATGCTTCTATAGAGATTAGTACCAGTCCCTGTGAGTTGGTATTAACTTGACAGCAATGGTTATGATTTTGGTTTACCTGGGGCTGTTTGTCTCTTTTATACATGAAGCTTTTTCTTCAAAATGATTATTTGATACAGGTAGGGAGAGTCTATTGCAAACTTACCCGAACCAATTTAATACACAACTCTTACATTCTTTGCAGTGGATAAGGTTTGTTACTATGGACATTTGAAGTCGGGAGTGTTGGCTACTTTCTCCATACCTCACTGCCAGGGAATCAAGTCTAAGACCAATTTCTGCCAAACCTTCATTATACATCCTTTATCTGGAAGGTACTAAACCCTTCAACACCCTGTTCTGAAAGCTTGGCAAAGACTTATCTCATTCATTTAGGTGCTTCTCCTACTATTTTGCATGAAATAAAACTGACAGATACAATACTTACTTTAACCAAAAACAAAACAAAACACAAAGAACCCCCACTACCATTGAGTAGATTCTGACTCATAGTGACCCTGTAGGGCAGAATAGAACTCGTCCATGGAGCTTCCAAAGTACCAATCTTTATGGAAGTCAACTGCCATATCTTTCAAGTACTTAATCACTGCACAACTAGGGTTTCTTACACTTACTCTAGAGGTGTACTTTTATTATTCCCATAGTCAAAATCAGGCAACCAGAAACCACTAGAATCTAGATCAGTGGTTAGTGAAACCATATGGGGATCAACTTGACAATAAAGCTTCATAAATTCTGGGGAGGGTCTTTAAAGTCCTGTAGCCAGTATGTGTGCCTGTATCTTGAGTACCTATGATTTCTCTAGCAAGAGCCCTTTGCTAAGAACCCATCATATGAATTAAAGAGAAACATTTTAACAATGCGAGCTTATTTTTGACATCACTGATGCCAATTAGCAAAAGGTTCAAGTATTGAAAGAAATAGAATAAAAGAAGTATTTGAAAAATCTGGCTCTGGCATCTAACCTTTCTGAGGAAACCTAATTGAGAGCCTCTGAAATGTGGAATAACCCAGTTATGTATTCTGGTGTAGTGGTTACATATTGGGCTGCTAACAGCCAGGTCAGCAGTTCAAAACTACCAGCTGCTCTGTGGAAGAAAGATGAGAATTTTTACTCCAAGTCTCTGAAACCCACTTGGGCAGTTTTACCAGTCTTATAGGTATAATGAGTTCGAATGAACTTGATAGGAGTGAGTTTGGGTTGGTATTAATATGATCAGAGGAATCCCTGGGTAGTACAAACCTTGAAGCACTTGCTGACTAAAGGATGACCGTTGACCCCACCCAGAGGCATCTTGAAAGACTGGCCTGATAGTGATCTGCTTCTGAAACTTCCTATCGCTGAAAATGCTTTGAAGCACTTCTACTATCCACACATGAGGTTGCCATAAGTTGGAATCAATGTGATGACAGCGAATAATAACAATTTGATCAACATCAATGTAGATCTTTCTGTTTGAACAACATAAAATTGAAGTTTAACATGGGTAACACATACATAATAAAACAGTATGTGGAAGTATTCAGTATAAATTATGAAAGTCACAGCATTCAGCTGCCACAGGAATGACAGGCTGGGTTAAACACTGGAATGTTACCCCCTTTGATAAAGGAAATGTTGCTACACTGTTTGAGTGAATATTTCAGGATTCACCCAAATTCTTTTAGGATTTGAGTGGGACTTGGGATAATGTACCTTAAGATCCTTTCAGTCTTATAACTCTTTGAAATCACTGCCATAAGTCTTTACTTAGGGGAATCATGGAAATATTTTATCATCTTTCAATTACATTTCCCCATGAACATTTAGTCCCATCATGCTTACCGCTATATTATCGAAACTTTGCAGCTATATTGTCAAAACATGGCTAGAGCACCCAGAAGTTTCCTCAAAGCTAGCACCTCTGCTCCACTTCTAGGAGGGTGAGTGAGTAATTACATTTTAGTGGCAGGGTACATGCTGATGGTACAACATGATTTGGGTTCTGGTTCTGTTGCTTCTTCATCTTTGGGATTTAAAAACCATCTCTTTCAGCAATGAGTTTGGAACTCTAAATTCAACCATAATTTGATGTTGTTATTAACAGTTTTATTGACATATAACTAACACATACCATTCAATAGTTTCAACATATTTTAAAAATCACGATAATCTATTTTACAACATTATCTTCTTTTTTGTGCTCATTGTTATTATCTTCCCATTTCCCATTCACATCCCTGGCCAGAACCTCAAGCAACTATTTATCCAGTAACTATCTTATAGATTTACATATCTGAGATTTCATATGGAGAAAAACACACAATAACAAATAAGGGGGTTATATATATGGATCTTGAGTAGCTCTGGTGCAATGGTCAGGCATTGGGCTGTGATATGCAAGGCCTTCACTAGCCACTCTGAGAGCATTCTACTCCCATAACTTTACAATAGAAAAATGAGGCTTTCTACTCCCATAAACAATGTCTTGGAAACTCACAAGGACAGTTCTACACTGTCCTATAGAGTTGCCTTGAGTCGGCATTGGCTCTATGGCAGTGAATTTGGTTTGGTTTATAGGGATCTTCAGCATTAGTGAGGCATACTGTCTCTTTTTGGGGGCGGGGAGACTAGATTAGATTACATGACCTGAGAACAGATGTTTTCTTTGTTTTGGTGTTTATCCTTATACTAGTGGTCTCATATAATTTCTGTCCTTTTGTGCTTGACTAATTTCATACAACATAATGATTTCCAGATCCATCCATATGATGACACGTTCCATGGTTTCGCCACTATTTTTTATGACTGCATAGTATCTTGTGTGTAAGTACCAGAGTTTTATTATCCATTCTTCCACTGATGGGCATTTGGGCTCTTTCCAGCTTCTTGCTATTGTGAACTGTGCTGAGTGTGCTTGCCTGGATCAACAGAGCCTGCCTCAATTTTGCTTGCAAGGCATGCATATTCACAGAGGGTGGGTTCAAACAGCCAGAGGAAGTAGGAGAGAACCAGTAAAGAAAACCAAAAATATGAAAATAAATCAGGAACACAAAAACGAAAGGGAAGGTTAAAGTTAAAACAATAAAGCTGCCATTTGGGTGAGGCTTCTTGGTCCCGTGTCAGAGTTATTGTGTGCATGCATCCGCTGCCTGGGGACATACAGGGGAAGGGGCACCAGAGTAGTGCTGCCAGAGAAGAAAGCAAGAAAGAAGAAAGAAAAAAATGATGGAAATAATGTCTTGGGTGGTGAGGATGTCTACACCAAGCTGCCTTCATGACATGTTATGCACGCAATGACCCTATAGGCCAGCAAGGTAAGGCATTTGGCTGGCTGGGTTGGATTAGTTTGTGCAGGGGAGGGGAAGCCACAGAGGTGGCCTGGTCAATGGTGACAGAAAGTCAGTCACTGTCAGCAGGCATTGCTGATCTCCAAATTTTAGAAACTTTTGTGTACTTAGCTTTTAAGTTGTTTCCCTGTCTTCCAGCGAGCACAGATCCTCTTGGGATCTCTCTGGTAGTTGCTCAGGAGATTTTTTTCCATGCTAGGAGCCATATTCCTTGAACTTTTTAAGACTATCTACAATTTGATAGTTTTCTAGCAATGTCAGGAAAGATGCTGGAGCTTCTCTCTGGTTTGTTCTGTATGACAGTGGTAGGTGTAGCAGGCATTGTCTTCATAGAACATTATTTAAATGGTCTTTTACAAATCCTACTCCCTTCATGGCTCAACTGGTTAAGTGCTCAGCTACAAACTAAAAGGTTTGTGGTTCAAACCCACCCAGCAACTCTGTTAGAGAAATACCTGGTGGTCTGCTCCCATAAAGATTAAAGCATAGAAAATCCTATGAGGTCATTATAGTCTGTTACCTAGGGTGGCTATGACTCCAGAGCATCTGGAAACAACACTACATATGTAGAGTAAGCATACTTACTTGCAGGTTTCCTTCCCTTATTTGAGCATCAGGACACACACATACACAACTTGACTCAGTGCTGCACAGCAGATAAAATGGAAAACCCTAAATAAGGGTTCCTAACTAAAGTTGATACCAGACAGACTTCTCTAGAAGCTAGATGAATATTACCAAGTAATATAGTACAAACGCAGAGGTTTCCAGATTGCTCAGCAAGCACATTCTTGTCCCTCCTTCTTTTCATCAATTTAAGCCAGAAAATCACAGGGAGATAAAAAGGGAGAAGGCTAAGGTTATTTGATTAGCGCTCCACTGGTTCATTACGGTTGAAGAAGAAAGGTGTCTCTACAGAAATTAGAAAAGGACTAGGAAGTTCTCTGGGCCTGCAGGCAGGCAGAGCTCCAAAGTGAAAGCTATCCTTGAAGCTTGTATATCTGAGTGGGTTGCTGAAAACTTTCATCTGCTTAATTGGATGGTGGCATAGGCAGAACCTAGACCATTTCTCAAGGGAAGCATTACAAACAGTGTACATAGTAAAGAGTGAGCCCATCCAGGAATCTGCATAGTTTCTTCGGTCCCTCTCTATCACAGGAATTTAAAACATTTGAAAAGATGTAAAACAATTACTAACTATGGATTGTAGTTTATTCTCTTTTTAAATTCATTTTATTGGGGGCTCATACAACCCTTATCACAATCCATACATACATCAATTGTGTAAAGCACATTTGTACATTCGTGGCCCTCATCATTCTTAAAGCATTTGCTCTCCACTTAAACCCTTGGCATCAGCTCCTCATTTTTCCCCCTCCCTGCCTGCTCCCCGCTCCCTCATGAACCCTTGAAAATTTATAAATTATTATTTTGTCATATCTTTATTCTTATGGAGGAAGTTAACATGCAAGGGAGATTCACTTCCCCTACTGTGCCTTTATTCTCTCTTTGCTCTGTCCTCCTTTGACACTTTTTACTTACCTATGTACTCGAGTATAAGTCGGCCTGACAATCAGCTGAGGCACCTAATTTTATCACAAAATTGCATTAAAAAAGTGCTGAAAAACTTGGCTTGTACACGAGTACATATGGTATGTCTTTGGTCATCGTTCTTTTTCCTCTTATTTCCTCTACACTGAGGGTAAAACTGTCAGTATATATTTGCAATATATCTATAGGCGCCTGTGAAAATAGGAGCAGAAAGCTGGGGCTATAGTAATTTCCTGGCTTTATCTTCATTTGGACAAAAATTCAGTACTTGCCTTCCAGGCATGTTGTGAAGGGAATGAAAATGCTAAATTAATGGCCCCTTTTATGGTCACTGCAATCCTTATAATAAAACCACCATGCAAATTTTATTATCTCCATTGTACAGAAAGTGAGTGGGTGATGACCTACAGACTCAAAGAGGCCATGTAGGTCTATCTCATTTCCAAACAAGTTGTCCTCTTTAACATCATACCACCTGTCCTTTGGGGGCGTTCCATCATACTTTCTTCTGGTAAGATCAGCTACCAGAAGTTGAGCTCACTATCTCTGAGAATGCTTTATGTATCTCTTATCAGAGAAGTTATCATAGTGTATTTCATTATATATATTGTTGCCTGACAGCCTCCCTCATTATTCTATGGGCTCCTTTGAAGCCACCAGCCAACTCTTAGATATCTCTTTGCTTAGTGTCCAGTACATATCAAGAGGTTCTTAATGCATGTTTTTCAAATAAATGAATAAGCACCAAAGTATTTCAATAGGAAGGAGGACATGTTACAGAAACTAGATTTCAATGTAAACCCCATAAAAAATCCACTGGAATCTAGCTGATTTTGATTCATACGATTTCGATATAAAGTTTCTGAAACTGTAACTCCTTATAGGAACAGACTGCCTCATTTTCCAGAACAGCTGTTGGGTTTGAAGCACCAACCGGGCAGTTACAGTCCAACACTTAACCCAAATTGCCACCAAGACTCCTTTGTTGTTGTTGTTTTTAGGTTTTGAGTCAGTTTCAACTCATAGTGACTGAGGTAGTTAGTTTATTGTGCCAACCTGGCTGATAAACACATGTGGGGTTCATTGCAGGTGGAGGGATAAATAGCTCGGTGAGCCTTGCTTTTCTAGTTCTCAGGTCTTTTGCTTTGTGATGGTCAAACCAAGGTGTAGCTGCCTTCGCTAGTTCCCTGCTTTAGTTGGCAAGGCTCACTTCCTGCAAGACATTCCTGAGGAGAAGCCACATGGACCTTCCCCGATGCAGCCCTGGGTGCTGGAGCAGCCATGTGGAGACCCCTGCCAGTGCTAAAATGCTTACACATTCACTGACTCGGCTTTCCTCCTGCAGTTGGCATCATTGAGTGTGTTTTGTGAGAGCGAGGAGGACTTTGTGGATTGGTGTCAGACATATAGGCCAAAGTTGGACTTGTGGGCTTGGGCAGCACTGGGTTGGGATGTTTTCTTGATGTCCACTTACCCTTTATGTAAAATTCTCTCATACATATGAGTTTCTGTGAATTTGTTTCTCTAATGAACCCAGACTAATACCCTTATGTACAATGTAATGTAATGTTGTAGGGTCCTGCCCCATCTTCACAATTGCGATGTAGGAGGAACCCATTGTTGCAGTCACTGTGTCAATCCATATCCTTCATGGTCTTCTTCTTTTTTGCTGCTCTTCCGTTTAGCAAGCATACTGTCCTTTTCTAGGGACCAGTCTCTCTTGATAACATGTCCAAAGTATGTGAAACAATGTCTCACCATCTTCGCTTCTAAGGAGCATTCTGGTTGTCTTTCTTCTAAGTCAGATTCATTTGTTCTTCTGATAGTCCATTCTTTCAAATGGATGCTTTTTTCGGTAGTCTTCTTTATTCAATGTCCAACTTGCACATGTATATGAGGCCATTGAAAACCCCATGGCTTGGGGTCAGGCACATCTTAGTCTTCAAAGTAACACCATTGCTCTTCAACATTTTACGGTCTTGTGTAGCAGATTTGTGCAAGGCAAACACTACATTGTTCCTTTTCTTGTCCTTTCATTTATAATGCAGAAATCTTTATTTTTAAGACTGAGGAATATCAAAATAAAAATAGTTGAACAAAAGCATTTTTTCAACTCCTATTATTTTTAAATGATTTTATTGTGGGTTCTTATAGATATTTTAACATTCATAAATCAATTATATCAAGCAAACTTGTACATATGTTGCCATCATCATTTTCAAAACAGTATCTCTCTACTTGAGCCCTTATTATCAGCTCCTGTATCAGCTCCTCCTTTTTCCCTCCCACCCTTATGAACCCTTGATAAATTATTTATATATATATATATATTTTTTTTTTTTTTTTCATAAATTACACCATCCACTGTATGCCTTCACCCACCTTTCTGTTACTTGTCCCCCTGGGATGAGAGGAGTTATACATCCATCATTGCTATTGGTTTCCCCTTTCTCCCCGTCCTCCCCGTCCTCCTTCCCTCATGGTTTTGCTATTCCCATTACTGCTTCTGAGGGGGTTATCGCTCCTTGCTTCCATGTGTCAAAAGCTCTGATCTGTACAAATGTACATACTCCACTCTAGCAGGATTTGTGAGGTAAAACACGGGTCATGATAGTGGGAGGAAGGAAGTATTAAAGAACCAGCAAAAGGTTGTGTATTTCATCGGTGCTTTACTGCATCCTGGCTAAATCGTCCCTTCCGTGTGACCCCTACTGTGAGGCGATGTCCAATTGTCTACAGATGGTCTTTGGGTCGCTACTCTGACCCCTCTCCTTCACATCAATATAACTGTTTGCTTGATCTTCTGATACGTATTCCCATCAACACCTCATGATCACACAGGCTGGTGTGCTTCCTCCATGTGGGCTTTGTTGCTTTTCTTCTAGATGACCACTTGTTTAACTTCAAGCCTTTAAGACCCCAGGTGCTATCTTTTTTAATTTTTGTATTTATTGATTTATTATTTTTAAGTAATTTTATTGGGGGTTCTTATAGCTCTTATAACATTCCACACACATCAATTGTATCAAGCATATTGGTACATATGTTGCATCATCATTTTCTAAACCTCTACTTTCAATTTGAGCTCTTGGCATCAGCTCCTTTTTTTTTTGCCTCCCTCCTCCCACACCCTTGTGACCCCTTGATAAATGAGAAATTATTATTATTTTCATATCTGACACCCCACTGGTGTCTCCCTTCACCCATGTTTCTGTTATTCATCCCCCCCTAGGGGGGTCAGGCTATGAATTGATCATTATACTCTGTTTCTCCTTCCTCCCTCCCTTCCCCTAACCCTCCTGGTATTGCTCCTCCCATTTCTGTTCCTGAGGGGCTTATCTGACCTAGATTCTTTATGTCCTGAGCTCTTATCTGCACCAGGGTACATGCTCCGGTCTAGCCAGAACTGAAAGGCAGGACTGGGGTCATGATGGTGGAAGATGAGGACACCTGAAAGAACCAGAGGAATGTTTGTGTGTTTCGTCAGTGCTATACTATGCCCTGGTTGACTCATCCCTTCCATATGACCTGCCTGTCAGGGAATACCCTCTTCTCTAGAGATGGGTTTTGGATCTCTGCTCAGGCCCCCCTCGTTCTCAGCAATGTGTTTTTTGTTTGTTTGGGATCTTCTGGTGCCTGTTACCTGATTCCGTTGACACCTCATGAGCGTACAGGCTGGTGTGCTTCTTCCATGTGGGCTTGTTGCTTCTCTATTAGATGGCCACTTATTTAACTTCAAGCCTTTAAGACACCAGATTCTATATATTTTGATCCTTGGGCGCCATCAGCTTTTTCACCACAGTTGCTTTTGCACCTACATTGTCCTTAGTGATCTTGTCGTGAGGGTGAGCATCAAAAAGTGCCAGGTTGTTAGAACAAAGTGTTCTTGCATTGTGGGAGGGTTTGAGAAGAGGCCCACAGTCTGTCCACTTCCTCAATGTATTGCCATTTAAATATATGTACATAGGCCAATACCTCTATTTTTATAAATATATTTACATAAGTACACACCTATGTTTATACTTCTATCCATAGCTTTACTTCCTAGATCTTTCCTGTTTCCTTTTATCTTCTTCCTGCCTCACCATCACACTAGCCCTTCTTCTGCCTCTTAGTAATTCCTCTCAGTGAGATTGCTGTTGCTCCTACACCACCAGGATTTCTATGTCCTCCTTGCGGGTGCATTTAATTCCCTAGTTGTTCCCTCGTGTATGGTGTTGCTTGCTCACTGCTCCTTTCCACCACCTCCTCCTCTCCCCAAGTCCCTTTGGAACCATCTGTCCCATTGCTTTCTCTTCAGGTTTGCTTCCCATGCCTATCTTATATAGATAGGCAAAACAACAATGGA
Organism: Echinops telfairi; assembly: GCF_000313985.2. NCBI lineage: Eukaryota > Metazoa > Chordata > Mammalia > Afrosoricida > Tenrecidae > Echinops > Echinops telfairi. The sequence goes on from NW_022109980.1 coordinate 8,593,230, forward strand.
GACAAAAGAAAAAAAACAAAAGATTGAATAAAAATAGAAAAAAATAGCAATAAAACAAACTAAAATGAAAAAACATACATAATTCCAATTCTGTTACTTACCTTTATCACTGTCTTCCCACCAGTCCTGCGAGGTTCCAGAAACTGCCTCTCCTAGCCTGAAGTCTATTTTGGCGGCTCCTCAGGGATTTTGTGGCTTTGCTTTGCTTCCATTGCTGATCTGTTATGTTTCCTTCTTGGTTTGCTCCACTGGGGGAGGGGGTGTCAGACAGGACTCACTCCCCACCGTGTCCCCAGAATTGTCCTCTAGTACGGAATGCTCCAGCAAGGGATCCTCATGTCTCAAGCTGTTGTCGACCCTACAGTGCTCTCTGTGCCAGAATGGGGTCTAGTCTCTCACTTTCTCTTTTTCCTTCTTGGATTGCTTCTGTATGGGTGTGGCAGTCCGGCCCCTCTCCCAAACCTAGAGGATTACTGTTGTCCCCTGTAGCATATACTTCTCATTATGGAAAGGCACTATATCTTTTAATAGCTGGGCACCATCAGCTTCATGACTACATTTGTTTGTGCACCCATTTTGTCTTCAGTGATCATTTGGGGAAGGTGAGTGTCATGGAGTGCCAGGTTATTAGAAGAGTGTTCTCGTGTTGAGGGAAGACTTAAGTAGAGGTCCAAAGTCTGTCTGCTACCTTAATAATTCAACATATAAATATATGTACATAGATCAATACCCCATCCTTATATATTAATAAATACATATGTACATACCTATATGTATACCTCTATATATGGCTTTTGCATCCTAGTTCTTTCGTCTGTTTCCTTTTACTTCCCCCCTGCCACGCAACCATTTTTACCCTTCTTTCTGTTCTCAGTAATTCCTCTTGGCTACATTACAATTGATCAAACCCCACCAGGCATTCTATAGCCTCCTGGCTGTCAATTTTAGATCCCTTGTTGTTCCTTTGTTTCTGAGTTTGTTGGCTACCTGCTCCCTTTCCTCATATCCCTCTCTCCCATACTCCCCTGGAAACATTGATCCCATTGCTTTCTTCTCAGGATTGTTTATCCTGCCAACCATATATAGATAGACATATAAGAAATTAAAGAAATAGAAAAATAAAAGGCTATCAATAGTTCCAGATCTATCTGCTAGCTTTTATGAATGTCTTCCAATCAGGTCTGTTGAGGTGCAAAGTATTGCCCTCTGATTCAGAAGTCTATTTTCTGGATTCCTCAGGGACGTCATTACTTTGCTCCCCTTGCTGCCCTATTGTCCTCCCATCATGGTTCACCCCATGTGGAGGTGGTCAGACCAAACTCACTTGCTGCCCTGTGTCTCCAGTGTTGTACCCCGTGGTGCTGTGGGCCAGTGAGAGGATGCTGTGTCTCGTGTTTGGGTCAGCCCTATGGTACTCTCTGTGCATTGGCTGCTAGGAGCAAGATGGTTGTTATTGAGGTTTAGTGGACCAGGATGAGATCCCTTCTTTCTCTCGCTTGCTCCCTCCCTCCCTCCCTCATAGTTTGCTCCTGTGTGGTCAGGCCAGACCAGCCACTCTCTGCAGCTATATCTTCAGTGCTGTCCTCTGTAGTACATTCTTCTAGGGAGGGGGTCCATGTAGTTTGACTTGGGGCTGGCCTCTCAGTCCTCTCTGTTAAGGTGCTGCCCCATGCCAGTATGTTGCCCTCAAGGCTCTGCACACTGGAATGAGGTCTGGTTTCTCTCCCCCTTTCCTGTAGAGACAGAAGCAATACCCTCCCCATCGGTGGATTAGTGCCCTGTTCCTCCAGTACTGTTGTCTTTTTTTTCCCCACCCCTCCCTTTTAGTTGGATGCCATATGAATCCCTGGATTGGGTATTACCACTGCCAGGGTTTCTGAACCTCGACCTAAAAATTTTGCATTAAGTAACACCCTCTATGCTCTTTGTGATTTTTGTGCTTACCTCAGTGGACTCATCTCCAATTCCCATTTTGATCAAAGAGAAAACAATCATGAATTTTGAGCTCACACATAATCAGAAATCCTAACTTAAGAAAATTAATTCTTATGACATAGCACTACTCAATATTTGCCCTAATGAAGTGACCACTGAAGGTATGAGTGCTATAGCAAAGTGTGGTGAATAAAGCAAATGGTGCCTGACTATAAGAAATAGTAGCATGTGGGTTTGTTTTAAAACAAGAAACTATCTTAGAGAGGTGTCAGCTACACCCACATGGAAGAAGTACACCAGCCTGTGTGATCCAACTATTGGAATAAATAAAATCCAGTATCACAGAGGGAATTTTATTAGAGCTTAAATTCTGAGCACCTGGTTACAGAGGGCTATAGATGCCAGTGAAAGTCCAAAATCCATTTGCAGAGTCCCTATGTGGAATAAGTCTCCATTGAATTTCTTCCCAGGAATTGTGCATTAGAAAATTAATTACTATAGGTATTGTTAGCTTAAAATTTAACATCTTACTTTTTTTCCCCTTTTAGACTAATTTTAAACTTATTCTGGTTTTTATTATTTTCTGTTTTTGGGGGGATGGAAGTTTACCTATGCTTTATTTTGTTATTGCTGATGGGTCTTTAAATTTACTCTTTTGGTATGATATTCTTTATATGGAATCCAGGATAGATAAATTGATAGAGACAGTAAATAGATGAGTAGCTCCTCGAGGGAGATTGGGTGTGGGTATGGGGAGCTAATAACAATGGGTACAAGAATGAAGAAAATGGTCTAAAATTGATTTTAATCGTGCTTCCATAACTTTTAAAAATATATTTAAACCATTGAATTGAATCATCCATGAGGTATCTCTCACTAATTTAAAAAAATAAATAAATGAAAATGATGGTAATCAATCACTGCTTTTAAACAGGAGCAAGAACGAGACATTCTTAAGTTTTTCCTCTGATCAATTTAGCTTCTTTATTGTTTCAAAAAATTATTGTTGAGCTGGGTCAGCCTTATGTGGAGGCAGTGTCTAGATAGTGTGATTTGAGGGATATCAGGAAAGATCTTTTTGATCAAACGTCTCTCCCCAACTTAACTCTCTTAATATTTACAATTTGAAGTTTGCAGTCATTATTAAGTTTAGATTTTGCAAAATAACAGACCAATTTGTGCTGGAGTTAACTCTTAACTCACGGCAACCCCATGATTTGCAGAGTATGACTTCACTCAATAGGGTTTTCATCACTGTGAGCTTTCAGTAGGAGCTTTCAAGGCAACTGTGGGTGGGTTCATACCTCACACTCTCATTTGGTAGCCCAGCACTCAATCACTTATGCTGCTTAGCCAAAATGCATGTCTGATGTGTAGGAAAGTAAATACATGAGGTAAATACTGACACTTGGCATCTTACAGTCTCCCAAGAAGTTGTCACGCAGTAATTTGGAGGCAAGACCCAGACTGTTGTGGCTCTAGTGAGCAGGGTCCAGTTGGATTGAGAATAAGGGAAGGGCAGAACCTATGTCAGATTCGCTAGTTGAGACATCTGTCTGCCCTCTGAGTATCCTCAGAGGGAGTGGGTCAAAGGAGAGAAATGCAAACCAAAAGAGAAAATGAGAGTTTCTCTGACTTTGTATCTTGAAAAAATTGCCCCGGGACCAGTCTGTGCTCTGTAGAGGAGAATGATTAAGTCCCCAAAGTGCATCTGAACATTTTAGTCAACATCTCTGGATGCTTAACAGAGTGGAGAATGTTCAGGAAACCTAAACAAAACTAGAGCTGTGCCTTTCTTCTTTGCCAATAATAATGGGCTGCTAATAAAGGTGGCCATGTTAATTGTGGCCTCACATTTCTCTGTGAATGGTATTTCTTCAGAGTAACCCTAAGATGTGAATCAAGCTCTGCGATAGAATTTATGTTTAAAATCTCTATGCATCTTCCTAATGTGTCATCTGACATTTGCTATTACTCGGCTGTAGACTGGCTTTGAATATCTTATGAAGTATTTATGACAGCAAGGGATGTGGCAATCATATGAAGAAAGCCTATACAAGATGGTAAAGATTAGTGACAATTACTGACAGGGCACTATCAGTAATCAGCCATCAGTTTCCATTTGTTCATTTCTAAGTGTGCTTGATTTGTGAATAGCGCCTATGTCTTCCAGCCCCATGCTGCACTCTGTTTAAAGCCTTTTGCTTACTATTCATGAAATGGCAAGTGCAAATACAATCTGAACTATATTAAAGTTTTTATTAAAAGGAACCCTTCTTAACTTGAGAAACTTGTATGCCATTTGCCCCAATAAATCATTTGGCATTTTTCTTCTGTGATTGACAGCAGGCATCTAAACGTGGAAGAAATGAATCGTAGACTAGAAGTTGTCAAATGGGCTTGGCGAGGAAAGGAAGCAAGTGCAATAGGGATTAAAAAGAGGATTCCAAAACCAGAATATCGTCATTCTGCCTTGGAAGCGTTGCATGTAATGTGTGCTTTAAACCACCACAGGCCATCCCCTACATGCAACCTCCCGAATCATCTTGACGTCGATCTAAGAGCATCCAACCAACCTCCTATGCAATGGTTTGACAGTGGCTATAATCTTGCAGAAGTAGATCACTTGGCCTTTCTCCCATGATGCTCCTGGCTGGATCCAGACAGTCAACCTTTGGGTCAGTGGCCTAGCGTTAACAGTTTATGTCAACCAGGGATTTTTCTAAAACATGGCTACCTGTGATCTTTTGATTATATTGCAGCTGTTATGCCACATGACTAAACTTTTCACCAAGGTCAGAGCAGAAACCTTTAGAACTGCCTTACAGCTTTTTGGACCTCTTTTGCATGCTAGGCTCTGTATGACAACACTTGCCACACTGTGGTATTCTATTCTGTTACCACTAAGTCTGCGTGTTTTGTAACTGGTTTCATCTGCAGATAATAGAACAATAAACTCAGTAGCTGAAACAAATAGGGGCTCATTTTTCTCGAAGGAACAGTGATTGGGAGGCGGTTATTGCTATCGTAGTGAAGGACATAGGTTCATAATTCCAGTGAGGTGAAGGACACTATCCTTGAAAGTCTATTGGTGTTTCCTTCAAGGTCCCACGATGGTCGTTGTGAGGACCCATGCTCTGGTTCTCCAGTGGCAAAAACACTTGCAGGGTCCCCAAGCAAACCATAGTCATTATAATGCTGGGGATTTAAAGTAATCGGAGAAAACTATTGCGAGGGGGCAATTCAACGTTCCTGGAGTAAAACTCCATTTTTTGAAAATTCTGCAAAGATTCTGGTTTACTACTAAAAGTACTAACGGAATGTGAAATCTGAAGCGTGTGTAAGTACTTTGTTTTCCCTTTCTGGGGAACATTAAATAATGAAGTCTAGAAAAGCTTTCATGCTGCCCTGGAGAGGCATTAGAAGACTGGAAGAAGCAAGGCTATTTACTTGCTGAATTTTGAGTGATAAAAATCACATATTTTGGCAGACAATTGGCCAAATGCCTCTTGCAAGTCTCAAGAGCAAGTCTCATTGATGCTGAAAGAGTGTACTTTTCGCCTTTATATACATTGGTAAGGTAAGAAAGCCGAATTTCACAAATGTCTCCTATGTACAATTAGAGGCAAGAGCTTGTCAGATGTACTTTAGTACATCTGTGGCAGCATTAACTACAAGACTGTTAAGAGAAACTCCAAGAGCAGAGAGCAGAAAGTGAATATAGGACGGGGTCATGTCAATTAAAACTTATGGACCCACCCAGGAAATGTCTTTGTTGCCAATGGGTTGAACAATTACATAATGTGAATATATAAGGGATGATTTCTTGTTTCAGAAATTAGAAGCCACAAAAAACAAGGAGCTTGGTTAATCAGAAGTGTTTATATAGCCTACCTTTTGTGGGGAGGAGATAAGTTGTGATAAAGTGAATTGAAACAAAGCACTCGTTTCTTTGTGTCCTTGTATATTAAGAGTATCTGTTGAGTCTGTTACTAGCTGCTGAGGATACAGACATGAAAGACAGTGCCAACCTTCAGATAGTGCCCAGTGTAGTGAACACTGGTGACCTCCCTCCTCTGTCATTTCTTGCTTCAGCTCCAACAAATGTATATCTAGCGTTTATATGCTTCTTGCCATTGAGATAAGTTTTATAGTGCAAGGCCTAGCTTGGTATTCTTGTCATTCTTAGGTATAAGACACTTATTTTCTCAATAATGCTATCCTAGCTGAAACTTTTACACATGGATACACCTTTTTTTGTTTGAAACAATAAAGACACTTGTTTACAGAAGACACAGCTTTGATTAATTTTGTCTACAAAAGAGCAGGCTGTTCTCTAGTTAAAAAAAGTAATTGTAAAAACACTTCATCTGATTATTTGTCCATTACCTGCAGAATGACGTCCAAGCTCCCCATCCTTCCTTTTCTAGTTATACTTGCAAGTACCATATCCTCCAAACAAATTGAACCATTGCAAAATCTGTGATAACATGCCCTGTAATAAAGTGTACTTGCACCAAATTTGATTTTGTTTCCACCCAGTTGCAAATGTGAGGAGTCTAGTTAGATAATAAGCAAGACTTTTAGGGGAGTCAAATTGCGAAATAAGCAATCAATCCATTTTTTCAAAGCAGATTGATTTAAGCCAGGTCCCATATCCCAATTCTCCTAATCCACTGTACTGTCCTGGAAGATCCTAGCCTGTCATCTAGTGTTGTGTTACTCAAACAGAATCCTGGTACACTAACTTTATAGTCTAGTCCTGGTCTTTCCATTAACATCTCATAGCTATAACTTGTATTTTACACAATTAAATTTGGAGGATGCCACTCACTATATATGACCAATTTATTGCAGTTGTCTTTCTATGAACAAATATACTGAGGACTTTCTCACACCATTGCCTTTGTTCATACTATCGCCTGATTATAATGTCCATTTCTTGTCATCTCTTTGTTAACAATTCTAGGTCACACTCAGAGGCCATTTTTCCCCCTGTAATATGCACGACAGTAAATTTTAGGCTTTGTGGTGCACACAGTCTCTGTTGTAACTACTGAATTCTGCGATTACACCATGAAAGTAGCCTCACAATACATAAACAAATGAGCAGAGTTTGTTCCAATCAAACTTTATTTGCACAAATAAGCACTGGGTGGGATTTAGGGCTTCCTTAGATGACCCCCTCTTTAATTCTGTGGTTGGAATGGACTCTTTCTTCCTCTGGGATGCATAGAACCATGCTTAGTCCTTTCTAACAATGCTTCTGCCTTACAGTGTATGTTTGCTATATCCTCTCAGAAGTGAAAATCACGTTGTGCATGTTAGATGCAAAATAAGCTACTGTTGAATTGAATCAAACAAAGGACTTTAAAATCTCACTGCCATTGAGTTTATTCTGACTCATAGAGATCCTATATCACAGAGTAGAACTCCCCTTGTGAGTTTCCAGGCTATAAATCTATATAGGAGTAGAAAGTCCCCCGTTTCTTCTGTGGAGCCACTGGCGAGTTTGAACTGCTTACATTGCAGTTGGCTCCCCAACGCATAACCCACTTTGCGATGAAGGCTACTATAATTTAAATAGAAAAGAGAATTTTTAAAAAAAATTTCTTAAACCTGTGTGCTCATTCTGGAGACAGCAATCTCCTATTTTTTCCTATTTGTTAATTTTTGAATTCCGGATTCTGTGAATTAAGACTATACAAAAAGACTATTTTTTCAGTCTTCCATAAAGTTAGATGTGACTATGTACTCCCATTATGGTTAGTGGGATATAAAAACAAGGAACATGTTCAACTTCTGAGAAGTTTCCATAAAGGGAAAAAGACGTATCCATCTTCTCTCATTGAGTCCGACAGTCATCTTGGATCATGTGGTGGAAAACTCTCATACAGAATAGCGGG
>NW_022109980.1:8601170-8691995 GCF_000313985.2 Echinops telfairi
GGGGGGGTAGAAGGTGCCCATGTCTTCAATGACTGTGGAGCTGACACTACAAACTTGGACTTCTACTTTGAAATGACTTTATAAAAGAGCAAAATACATTCTATTCCCCTTCAACCTCTTGTGTTCGGGCGGTTCATAGCCAAACGAAATTCTCACTGGCATGATGAACAGCTCTCCATTTAATGAAATCAATGCTATGGTCTGATTTTTGAGCCACTTCCCAGGGTCACAGGGTTTTTGTGGGCTGGTCTCACTACTTGTACAATTCCTTACAATGACAGGACAGCAAGAAAAGCTGTCACTTTGACACACGTCTTCCTCTTCAGCTATCTCCAGCACTGACCTTGCCCTGTTTATGAAAAAGCCACACTGTATTTTCTCTCTAGCTTTACATGAGCACAAAGCTTGTTGTAATTCAAGATAGCCTGACTCAACTTGAGTCATCAGTGACAAAATGTTCATTTCCTCTGGTTATTAGCTACTGCTCATCCCTCAAGAAAGTTCTGCGAATGAAGCACAGGACCTCAACATGCAATTGGCTCTTTTCTTCTACACCCCGATTTCTTAATTTTTCTTGAACTGAGAAACAAAGTGTTGGGATGATGCAAATGTTTTGTATTCCTCGACTCACATCACTGGCCCGGCCGTAAGCCATCCAACAGTGGACTGAATAAAATACCTGAAGATCTGCTTCACAAAAATTACAAATAAGCAAAACAAACCGTACTGGCATGGACTCTATGCGGAGGCATAGCAAACCCAGAGGACAGGGTAGAATTGTCCCGATGAGTTTCCAAGATTGTACATTTTTATGGGAGTAGAAAGCCCCGTCTTTCTCCCATGGAGCAGCTGGTGGTTTCAAACTTCCGACCTTTTAGTTAGCAACCCAGCGTGTAACCAGTGCCCACTGGGGCTCTAACAGTTTCACCCAACCTCATGGGGAAAAAAATGTGAAAACGTTCTCTACAGCTTAATAAATAAGGACAAAATATTCCATGCTTACTTTGTGCACTGGTACTCTGTCCCTGTCAGGGGCTGTACATTTGAAAAGAGGCTTTGATTCTGTAGGAAGGTGTTATGTAAGGAGTTGGGAGAGAAACAGATATCAGCCATACCTAGAAGCAACATGTTTGTTGTGGTGATAGCAAGTCAAACTGATCACTACAGATTAGTAAATAAGCATAAGTAAACCCATGCTTGCCTTTAAAAAAATCATTTTATTAGGGGTACTTACAACTCTCATCACAATCCATACATACATCAATTGTGTAAAGCACATTTGTACATTCATTACCCTCATCATTCTCAAAACATTTGCTCTCCACTTAAGCCCCTGGCATCAGCTCCTCATTTTTCCCCTCCCTCCCCACGGCACCCTCCCTCATGAACCCTTGATAATTTATAAATTATCATTTTGTCATATCTTAAACTGTCCAATGTCTCCCTTCACCCACTTTTCTGTTTTTCATCCCCCAGGGAGGAGGTTATATATAGATCCTTGCAATCGGTTTCCCTTTTCACCCCACCCTTCCTCCACCGTCGTGGTATCACCACTCACACCACTGGTCCTGAAGGGATCACCCGTCCTGGATTCCCTGTGTTTCTAGTTCCTATCTGTATCAGTGTACATCCTCTGGTGTAGCCAGATTTGTAAGGTGGAATTGGGATAATGATAGTTGGAGTTGGGGGGGTGGTATTTAGGAACTAGAGGAAAGTTGTATGTTTCATTGTTGCTACATCGCACCCTGACTGGCTCGTCTCTTCCCCACAACCCTTCCATAAGGGGATGTCCAATTGCCTACAGATGGACACTTTGGGTCTCTACTCCACACTCCCCCTCATTCACAATGATATGATTTTTTGTTCTTTGACACCTGATACTTGATCCCTTAGGCACCTCATGATCACACAGGCTGGTGTGCTTCTTCGATGTGGGCTTTGTTGCTTCTGAGCTAGATGGCTGCTTGTTTACCTTCAAGCTTTTAAGACCCCGGATGCTATATCTTTTGATAGCCGGGGACCATCACCTTTCTTCACCACATTTGCTTCTGCACCCGCCTTGTCTTCAGTGATTGTGTCGGGAAGGTGAGCGTCATGGAATGCCACTTTCATAGAACAAAATATTCTTGCATTGAGGGAGTACTTGAGTGGAGGCCCAATGTCCTTCTGCTACCTTAATACTAAACCTATACATATATGCACATATATATATATTTCTACATCCTCATATATAAATATATTTACATATGTATATGTCTTTATTTAGACCTCTATATATGCCCTTTGCCTGCTAGCTCTTTCCTCCATTTCTTTTTACTTTTCTCTTGTCCCATTATCATGTTCAGCCTTCATTGGGGTTTTAGCAATTCCTCTCGATTACATTACCCTTGGTCATGCCCTACCGGCCTCCTACACTGTTCTCTCCACTGATTTGGATCACTTGTTGTTCCCTTGTCCCTGGGTTTTCTAACACCACTTCCTTTCCCCCTGCCTCCCCTCTCCCATGTTCCCCCGGAACTGTCAGTCCAGTTGTTTTCTCCTCCAGATTGTTCATCCAGCCTATCTTATTTAGACAGACCTGCGGAGAAAATAAGATGCACAAAAACAAGACAGAGCAAAACCAAGCAACAAAAGAAAACAAAACAACAAAAACAAGCCAATGACAAAACAAAACAAAATAAAATACAACTACAAGAATGAAACGCTTGTAGTTAGTTCAAGGACTGGTTTTTGGCCTTTAGGAGTGTTTTCTGGTTGAGTCTGACGGGGCGCCAAGCCCTAGCCCCAAAGTCTGTGTTTGGTATTCCCGGGGGACTTCGTTGCTCTGTTCCCCTTGCTGTTCTGTTGCACATTCTTAGTGTTTTGCCTCTGTGTGGTGGGATCAGATCGGGCAGAATTCCCACACTGTACCTCCAGTGTTGTCCCCTGTAGGGCTATGGGTCAGTGAGGGATGTCTTGTCTCATAGTGGGGCTGGTCATATGGTCTTCTCTGTGGATTGGCTGCTCTAAGGGGGAATCTCGTCATCAAGACTTGGTGGGGTAGGATGTGCTCCACTCTCTCTTCCTCCCACTTCATTTGCTGCCTTGTGCTCTGATCAGACATATCCCTCTCCCTGAGCTGCAGCTTCAGTGCTGTCCTCTGAAATAAATTCTTCTTGGGGGAGGGGCAGGTGTCCACGTAGTTGGGGTTAGGGCCGGCCCCTCACAGGCTTGCTTTCTTATGGGCTAACCTGAAACTGAAATAGATGAAAACATAAGTAAGATGCAAAATGATCAGGCTATGCCTCCCTACCCCTCACCCTTCTGTTTATCAATCCCAGTCCCTTACAACTACCTTTATTCTGCCCAGGATAAGTTTACCAGGGTGGCTACCGCACCAGCTTGATTAGCTCCCTTGTGCCTTCCACCTCCTCTCAACTCTCTTCACTCGCTCTTTCCTAATGAATAGCTAATTAACTCCAACTCTGAAAGGATTAAACTAAACTACATTGTATAATCCTTATCCCTCCTAGAATTTTCAAAACTACTTCCTGCCTGAGATTATCTTGAAGGAGCCTGAACTCTTCTATTTCCTCAGAACACTTAAAGCATTTCCAAGTACAAGAAAGCTGAAGGGTTTTAACAGTGTTTCTTCACAGAATAACCCCCCAAAGTCATTCCATTTACATTTTGTCCTCCTACTACCCACAGTCTATCTGCCCTGAAAGAGTAGGCAAACACTCAAATATACATGGGTAGAGGAACCAGAAAGCTTATAAATTGGCACATTCTTTTAGGATTATGCCTAATCAATATAAGTTTCTCTGCTTCAGAGTTCAGTATAGTTTATCAGATCTAGCATTCCATCTACACAGTTTCTAATGTTTTTATCTTTCTCCTTTCTTTCTTTTCATTTATAGGAAGTTGAACACATAAGATCAAAATTCCATGTTTCAAGATTTCTCTTCAATGATCTGAGCTGCTTATAGAAAATCCAGTAAAGATTAGCAACGGAAGACATCAACAAGGATTTTAAGATTAGCCACTGGAATAAATCAACAAGGATTTTCTGTGAATAAATAATTCCTGATTTCCAAGGATATGCATATAAATCTCACCAGATATTAAGTATCAGGGCATAATTAATGATATGATTATTATATTTGAAATAATCCCAAACCAGAAAATTATGTACCTGGCTTTAGATTCCAGCTTAATATTTAGTGCTTTTATAGCTTCGTTGAGAACAAAGGAATCATTTAAAGACGATGGCCATTTAAGTTAGTTTCATTACAAGATGAGAACAGCTGAAGGCGTTATCTTCAAGGGTTTGAAAAACACAAGTCACTGCTTCCTATACCTGTATACCTCTAAAATTTGAACAAATTCAGAGAGCCTCAAAATCCCTAGAGTGTCAGCAAATCGTCCAGTCTTAGAGTATAATGTGTTTAATGAGGGTTGACTGGTATTATTAATATCACAGCTATGAGCATTAGCCATTGTAGTTATTCAAGCCTTTGGATGAGGTTAAGAACATAATTATCCTTAAAAAGTAAAATAACAATTTACCAAAGACTTTTACAGTCATTGCACTATAGAAGAACTCTAAGAGCTACCTCAGGCAAGTACATTTACCTACCCCATTTGAGTCTTATGTCTGCTTTATGTCGCCTAGCTGCCTAATGACCCCAGCAAAATACTTCAACCTATAACTCTGTAATCAGCTTATCTGATGAACTTGGTCCAGGCAGAGGTATTTTTGTTAAAGCTCCTCAGGTAGCTGTACTTGGCAGCTTGTGATTAGAACTACCGAATCCACGTCAATGTGTTAATAAATATGTAAACTAAATTACAATGAAGTACCAATAGGTCCCTTTGAGAAAGAAGGTGTCACCCAAATCCTGTGGTTCTCAGGTTTTATAGTGCATAAAACTTGGCTAACCAGACCTGTCCAGTTTCCTGGGCTTACCCTCAGAGATTCTGACTTAGTAGGTCAGGATAAAACCTTTGAATGTACATAAACGGATGCAAAAGGACAGAACATAAATGTTGAGAACCGCTGACATATCTAAAGGATATGTGGTATAAAATTTCAGGGTTACTTGAAATCCAAGAGGAGAAATGTGGTAAAGGAACATACATTTGGAGCTACTGAGGCCTTCCAATTCATTTCATGCCAGGAAGTGCATTGCCTGCACATTCACCTAGATTAGGTTCAGCTACCTTTATAGGAAAGCCAAAATAATAGCACCCATTTACAACAAGGGTAAACAACCTTCCGATCTGATGTTATGATGTACATACATTTGACAGAAAAAAAATGCCAAGGTGTGAGGAAGAGTAAAACTGGCTGTGATGGCTAAGGTTATGGCTCATCTTTACTGGGTTACAACACTCAGTGGTTCAACAATCATGTAATGATGTAATTTGGCACTCATGCAGTGAGAGAGTTAGTCTCCTTTTTGTGGTTACCGCCCATTTTCACCTAATGCAATTTTGTGCATAAATACCAACCTGGAATTTGAAACCTCACTATGTTGATAAGTAGCAAGTGGGTATACTTTAAATAAACAAGGATTCCTTTTTTCCCCATAAAAGTATTCTGATAGGCTGTGTGGGGCTAGTATGGTGGTCCCATGAGGGATAAACGTCATATCTTTCTGCTCACCAACTTAAATACCTGGCGTTATAACAGGTCACTTCAAGCTCCACTATGATTGTTAGAGGTCCAGATGTTGCATTCACACTCAGAAAGGTAGGAAGGAATTTTGTTCACAAAAATCAAGAGAGATGCTCTTTCTATATTTGAGCTCTTTGTAAGGAACCTTTCCAGAAATGTCTCCTAATTAACTCTGTGCCCATATTATTGTTCAGAATTTCAGCACATAGCCACACAATCCACAAGGACTCCAAATAAAATAGATTAAGCGACTGTAACAAATAGACCCCAAAGTTCCAATGGGTCAAATACAATAGAAGTTCAGTTTTCACTTGCTGATAATGTAGATAGTACTGGTTAGTAGGTAATTCTCTTGTATATGGTGATTTCAGAATTCCTCCATCTTATGATTCTGTCAGTTCCTAAAGCCACATGCTCCCAATAGATGGAAAAAGAAGATATATGGAAACATCCTTTAACATCATGTCCAAGTACTACTAAGCATCCCATCCACTCATAATCTCCTTATTACAGCTAGTCACATGATCACAAATAATAGCAAATAAGGCTATGAAATGTAGTCTAGCCATGTGATTAGGAAGACAAAGAAGTGGACTTTTAATGAGAATTATAATTTTATTGCTGAGCATATTATGGCTGCCAGTAACATAGGAGCTTTGCTACCAAAGAATGTTGTGAGACTGGATACAGGTTAGGTAACAAGCAGTCTCTACTATTTTACCTTACTTCTTACAGAGATGAAGATAGGATTGCTAGTTCATCTTACTAAAATTATAAGAAAGGTCCTATACTGAAAAAGCAATAACCTGACCAGGGTACTTCTCTAGAGTTCATTTGCTTGTTTGTTTTTGCTATTATTGTTGTTTTTTAGTATACAAATGTGTGGTCACTAAAATATCACTTTCATGTCTTACTTTAATTTCTTTATCCATGAAGCTAGGAATAACTACTTGGATTTTAACTTTTATCTAATAAAGTTTGTGATAATATATGAAAATTAAATGTCAAAGTGTCTTAAAAACAATAAGAAAAACCTATGATTTCTGGGAAACCAGTTTCCCTCCTTAGGCTACCAATTTAATGTGGAAAATAGCTCAGAGCCCCGAAGCGGAGACAGAATCCAGGGAAGGAGGATGGAGAGAGTAAAGGTGTATGAAAACTTACTCAAGCTTCAAGCTAAAGAAAAAGCCAACAAAGTAGTTTGCTATTGTAGAGCTGTATCTCAGAATAAAAGGACTGATCTGCCAATGGATTTCACAATATATTGGTTTGTGACAACATACTGATTTGTAGCATAAGATGGGTGGTTTGAGCCCTGGTTTTAAAAAAAAGGTCAATACAGAGTGGTAGCTAACATGATGAGGCAAGAATTAACCCACAAGCAAAAATGCTCTCTGTCTTAGTCTTGGCCCACGGTTGAGTAGAGCAAGGGCATTATATTTGGGAAAGATAAGTGAGAAAACCTCCTACAAAGCGCAATTATACTTCTGAAGGGAAAAGCTGTTGTTCCTTTCTTTGACTGATATATTCTTTCAAGTGTCCTAGAGAGAGCAATTTATACCTCTTTAGGGGCAAGTAAGAGGCATTATCTTTACCAGAGTGGAAGGGATGACAGCCAGAGAAGGGAAAGACCCGTGGAAGCCTGACTTGAAAGCAAATGACCTAATCTCAGAGGGAATCTTCTGGATGATATGCTCTTCCCAAGGTGCTAGCCCTCAAATGAGGTGGTTATCTGGGATATGAGGAAGGAGCTAAGGTTGCTATGGTTACACTGCGTTACTATCACATGACCCCCCACCTTGGCCATCACCCATGGCCTCAGAACCAAAGTCCAGCTGTAAGTATAGGTCAGCTGGGTTAAGGCTATGGCCAGAAGCATGTTTATCTTATTGGTCCCTTATACAAGGTCAATATATAATGTTCCTTTCCCACTCCCATTCACAAGTGTAGAGAAGTTGAGCTCAAGGCTGCATATATGAGAGGTACTTATTGAATGCCTAAGGACTTAAATGGAGTTGCTGGGTGGAACTATTAATGAAGCTGCTAACTAAAAGGTTGGAATTTCAAGTCCACCTAGAGGAGTCTCAGAAGAAAGGCTAAAATCAGGCAATTGACACTGACACCCATGAGTCACAGTGGGCTTGATTGTAATTGGGAGAATTTAATTCTGTAAGAGCAACAGGCTTTTGTTGGCATGCAAATTCTCACGGCCACCATGCTCTCATCCAGTGGTTCCCAAACACTACTACTCAAATTGGTACCTGGTTGTGCAGATTCCTGGGCCTCCTTCAAGATCTACAAAATCAGAATCTAAGGATAGGAAAGAAACTTGATTTGGGGGATTTTAACAAGTCCCCTGGTAATCCTGGCATACTCTATAGTGTAGGCACCCTGAGATTATGATGGTTTAGCCCTTATCTGCTTACCAAAGTTCAACAGTTGGAACCCAACCCAATGGCTATGTAGGAGAAAAGACCTGGATACCTGTTCCCATAAAGATTACCAAATCAATCAAGATTACCTTGAGTTGATTCTGACCCTATAGGAAAGAATAGTACTGCTTTTGTGGGTTTCTGAGACTGCATATCTTCACAGGAGCAGAAAGCCTCATCTTTCTCCCACAGAGTGGCTAGTGTGTTTGAACTGCCAACCACGATACCAGAGTCACTTCCATAAAAATTACAGTAGAGGAAACCTTAAAGGGCAGTTGTACTCTGTCATTTGTGGTCACTAGGAATCAGAATAGATTCAACTATTCTAACTTTCTTAAGACCACAGTGGTTAATCTGATGAGTAGAGAAGAGCTATCTTGAGAGCTTCAATCATCTTTTTAAATTAAAATATTTTTTGTCCTGGACATTTCTATTAAGTTGGTCTGGGATAAAAGTTTGCTGACTGTATTTTACAACAATTCCAGAAATAATTGTGTTCCCTCAAAAAAAAAAGTCAAACTCACTACCATCAAGTCAATTCCAATTCAAAGAGATCCTACAGGACAGGGTAAAATTGCCCATGCAAATTTGCAAGATTGTAACTCTTTACAGCAGCACAGAGCCGCATCTTTCTCCCATGGAGAGGCTGGTGATTTCAAACGTCTGGCTTTGTAGTTAGAAGCACAACAAACTCACCACCACCACACCACCAGGGCTCCTCTCTAGCCCTGGTTAAAGGCACTTGTGGTAAAGTTAGGTATTTCAAACTCATCAGTCATCCGTAGGGAGGACGATGAGGCTATCTACTCCCCAAAAGATTATAAACTCAGAAACCTCATACAGGATTATGATGAGTCAGAATCATCTTGATGGCAGTAATTTTATTGATAGAACCTTGGTTATAAAAGACAGCTTTGCAGCACTGGAGACAAAGTGTGGGAATAGTGCATAGTCTGACCCCATCGTTCTGGGGCAAGGCACTGAGGGAATGCAGCAGAGTAGCAGGGGGCGTAGGGTGTCTAAACCCCCAGGAAATACCAAAAATAGACCTGGAAGACAACGTGGCACCCCATCAGACTCGAATGGAAAACACTCGTAAAGGCCAACAAACAGACCTTGAACTATTTATAGGCTTTTCCATTTTTCTCAGTGACTTTCTTTTTGATATTGTTATTTTGTCTTTTGTTTTCCTTTGTTGTTATTGGTTTGTTGGTTTTGACGTCCATTGTAGCTTGCCTGGCTTTTGCACTTATTAATGTATCTGCATTTCTATCTAGATAAGATAGGCGGGATAAATAATTTGAAGATTAGGGACCAAGGTTCCAGGGGGATATGGGAGAAGGGGATGTGGGAGAAAGGAAGGGTGGGGGGAACCAACTCAGGGACAAGGGAAGAACAAGTGAACTAAAATCAATTGATGGAAGTCATAGGATGCCTAGTGGGGCTCAATCAAGGGCAATGTAGCAGTGAGGGATTACTAAACCCGAATGAAAGCCAAACATGATGGTGAGACAAGAGGGAAGTAAAAAGGAAATAGAGGAAAGAACCAGGAGGCAAAGGACATTTATAAAGGCCTAAATACAGGCATGTACATATGTAAATATATAGAGAGAGCGAGAAGGGAATAGAACTATATACTCATATCTATGTGTTAAGAATTAAGGTCACAGATGGACATTGGGCCTCAACTCATGTACTCCCTTAACACAAAAACACTTTGTTCTAACAATCCGGCATTCTGTGATGCTCACCTTCCCGACACCTTTCCTGAAGACAAAATGGGTGCATAAGTAAATGTGAAGAAAGCTGATGGTGCCCGGCTGTCAAAAGATATAGTGCCTGGAGTCTTAAAGGCTTGAAGATAAACAAGCAGACATCTAGCTCAGAAGCAACAAAACCCACATGAAATAAGCACACCAGCCTGTGCAATCATGATATGTTGTTGGGATCAGGTATTAGGCATCTAAGACCCAGAATAAAAACATACCCAAGGTGAATGGGGGGCAGGGCATGGAGTGGAGCCCCAATGCCCATCTATAGACAATTGGACATCCCCTAACAGAGTGGTCACAGGGAAGAGATGAATCAGCCAAGATGCAGTATAGCACCAATGAAACATACAACTTTCTTCTAGCTCTTTGGTGCTTCCTTCCGCCCACTATCATGATCTCAATTCTACCTTACAAATAGAATTAGACCAGAACATGAACCCTGTTACAGATGAGAGCCTGCAACACAGGGAATCCAGGATAGATAAACCCCTCAGGGCCAACAATGAGAGTAGAGATACCAGGAAGATTAAGGGAGAGTGTGGGAGAAAGAGGACAATCAATCACAAGGATCGACTAGAACACCCTCCCAGGGGGACGAATAGCAGAAAAGTGGGTGAGGGATGAAGGAAGATGATGTAAGATATGGAAAAAATAATCTATAACTTATCAAGGGTTCCTGAGGGAAGGAGGGCGGAGGGGAGGGGGAAGAATGGGGAGCTGATATCAGGGGCTCAAGGGTGAAGAGAATGCTTTGAAAATGATGATGGCAGCATATGTGCAAATGTGCTTGACACACTGGAGGAATGTATGGATTGTGATAAGAGATGTAAGAGCCCCCAATAAAAGTATTTTTTTAAAAGAATTTGGATCTTGCATCAATAATTTAAAAATAAGTTTGATTCCAACAAATAATATAAAATTATCCTCTCTCCATATTTAGAGCAACAATACAGGGTAAAATTAGACATACATTTGAAAATCATTTAAAAAATAAAATAATAATGTCTAAGTATACATGCCATGTCCTTAAAAGAATAATAATGAAATGTAGCAACATTGATGAGGAAACTTTCAAAACTTCCACTTTTCCAAATGGTTTTCTTTGGACACATAAACACACATTTTACATATAACACTTTATACAATGAAGTCCTCTACAAGTATTATTTCTAAGTGCTTTAAAAAAACGAAACACCATGTAATTAGCAGTATAGATGTTTATTTTCATTTTAATGAACTTCATAGAATACTAAGATCAACTTTTTATTATTTTTTTATTTTAAAGCAATTTTGTATTCATGTAAAACATAATACAAATGTAAAAGAAGCCCTAGAACACATAAAATAGTTATACCTCCTGATCTTTTTAAAATCATTTTATTAGGGGCTCATACAACTCTTATCACAATCCATACATACATCAATTGTGTAAAGCGCATTTGTACATTCATTGCCCTCATCAGTCTCAAAAAATTTCCTCTTCACTTAAGCCCCTAGCATTAGGTCCTCATTTTCCCCCTCCCTCCCCGCTCCCCCTTTCCTCATGAGCCCTTGATAATTTATAAATTGTTATTTTGTCATATCTTGCCCTGTCTGACGTCTCCCTTCACCCACTTTTCGGTTGTCTTTTAGCTTTTATTTAAACAGTCCTTGATTGGTATATGAAGTTTGTTTACAGTATTTTATTGTTAAAAACAGGACTTATTTGACATTTTGTAGGCTTATATATTTTTTCTCAGTTTAGTAGGTGGAAAATGAATAATCAATTTCGTACTTTGTTTTATTTGTCCATTATTATTTGTAAAGTTCATTTTTTTCATATGATATTAAGATCACATTTCCTGTGATGGGGCAAAAAAAGAGACTGCTTTGGTCTGACACAAATTGGCCCTTTAAACAGAAACTAATTCTCCACCTACGTGCTGTAACTTTTCCATTCACACACTTCCTCAAGAGAGAATCCCAAATCCTCCTTCCTGATCTTAGCACTTACCAGTCTGCACAAGGCTGCTATAGGCTCCCCAGGCATCATCCCTACCTCCACAGCTCCAGGGAGAAAAACCAAAAAATCAAAACAGGCTCAGTGATGCATAATTTCATGATCTACATTGTTTAAAATTTACAACAGTTTTGATCATCCCACAAGGAGGTAGGAGGAGGGGTTTACTTAGGGTACATTGTAATACATTTGTTTATCAAACCGCAGCTCAGGCATACTCTTTCTGACAGTTTGTTTGAAGTTTATGCATCTCTGGATGCAAATATATAATTCTCCCTACCATTGATGGGAATTGAAGCTTTCCGAAGAGAGGGAAAGAGACCCCCAAGAATCTTGTAATGATGGCTCAGGAGAGTATATTGACAACATAAATGTTAGAACAATTATGTACAGCCTCCATCTGCCTCCTAGTTGGATACAGGTAGTTGTGCTGTTTATACAAGTATGTCTGCATTCACATATTTGGGGAGGCAATTGTGGAAGAAGATTTTTCTATCTGGTCTCTTTAACAAGGAACACAGCAGGTCTGGCCTTTATTGGGCAGTGGAACACTGAAACCAGTGCTCTGTTTTCCTGTCATTGTTTTCAAGACCGATGGTGGGCGGCACAAGGAAGTGTAATTATGTGTAATCAGTATAGCTTTGCTACCCCATTTACTGATACTGGACATATGGACATAGCTAGAGAGTTCATATAGAAGGTAAAATGTATTGAAGTCTCCATATCTGAAGTGTTTCATCTGTGCTTTTTTTTCATTGCATTCTCACATTATGTTTGTGTTATTAGGTGCCATCTGGTTAGCTCCGGCTCATAACGACCCCATGTGTAGCAGAACAAAATGTGGCCCGGAGTATGCTCCTCCTCACAATCATTGGTATGCCTGAAACATTGTTTCAACAATACAGAGTAGGTAAAATATTACCATTATCACCCTCTTTTTATAGAAGGGGAAACTGAAACTCATTAACGGGCAGTCAAGGACAGAGCAGATTTCCAAGCCTGGTTATCTGGTTCCTCCATGGTATACTTCCTCTTAATAAAGCCAGCTCCCAAGGAGTAATAGTTACTAGTCTGAGATGCTAACTGAAAGGCTAGCATTTTGAAACCAACAGCAGCTCCTTTGGAGAAAGATGCAGCTTTCTACTCCATTAAGAGTTACAGTCTCAGAAATCTACCGAGGCATTCTACCCTGTCCTATAGGGTTACTATTGATAGATAAGGAGACAGGAGCAGAATGCAAGTATCGATTAATAGGCTTTATTGAGAAATATGATCCTTGGAGAGCAAAGAAGAAGAGTGAGGGGACATCAGAGAAACAGAGGTATCAGAATAGCCGCAGGCGAGAGCAAGCAGGGTTGATGTAAGAGAGTAAGGCAGAGCAAGATGAGAGGCAAGCAAGTGAGAGAGCAGGAGTAGGGACAAGGACCGAGGCAAAGGATTCAGGGAGCAAGGGCATAAAGAGACCGTAAACCAAGAAACCACATGCTAGGAGGGGACTGTAGGTTTGGGGGGTGGGGAGGCATATCTTCCTGATTGGCAAGTTTGAATGCAGCAGGGGGTGACATAAACTTTGACACACAAGGGAGGTCTTTGGCTTGCAAGGGAAGGTGTGGAAGCGGAAAGTATCATGGGAAGGAGAAGCTCAAAATGGTTGGGTGCTGTTTTAAGGTCAGCTGGACCTAATCACAATTGTATCGATGCCAGTGAGTGTGTTTGTTTGTTTGTTTGTTTGTTTGTTTCCAGAAGCAAGGCAGCTCGAGTGAAAATGCAAGCATGTGCTTTGGAATCAGTCTGGAGTCTGTATTCATTACTTCTGAGTGGGGTAATCTTGAACTTCACCAAGCAGTTTGGAGTCTTGAGGTCTTCATCTGTAAGTGGAGGATCACAAGAAGCAATAAACCCAAATGCAAATCGGTTGCCTTGGAGCCAATTTCAACTCATGGAAACCTTATAGGACAGAGTAGAAACTCCTCAAAGGGTTCTCAAGGCTGTCCAACTTTATGAAAGCAGATGTACACCACTTTCTCCTGTGGAGGAGCTGATGGGTCTGAATTAGATCTTCTCTTCCCTTAGCACTCAGGTACTTCACTACTGTGCCACTAGGACTCCTGCTAAGGATAATACTAGTGTTAAAAAGAAACCTGCTGCCCTTGAGTCAGTTCCAACTCCTGATGACCCCATGTGCTAAGGAAGAACTGAGCCTCCTAAGAGATTATCAGCTGTAATCTTTACAGAAGTCATGCATTAGGCCTTTCTTCTGAGGTCTTGCTGGTGGATTTAAAGAGCCAAACTTTTGGTGAGCAGTAATCTCAAATAATAGTATATGCCAAACCACTGCCATTATTAATTCAATTCCAACTCATAGTGTATATATATATATATATATACACACTATATATATAGTATGTATATACCAGATATATCTTTATGGGAGCAAATAGCCTCAACTTTCCCCAGAGGAGTGACTGGTCCATTTGAATCACTGAGATTTCATTTAGCCACCCAGTGTTTCCCTGACAACACCATGAGGGCCCCTTCAGAAAATAGAATTGTAGCATCATATGAGGGGGCTTCAAAAAGTACATGTAATAGAGTCATTATCTCCTAATTCCATTTCCATGAACTTTATAAAGCTCCCTTGTAATATGCACTTAACTTTAAAGTTGATTTTAATAGCCTAACAGCAGAATGACCCTAAGGTGTAAGTACAATACCCTGTTTAATCTTTATATCAAGCAAATCTGATAACATATATTAAGATTAAGGAGATCTAACATTAAAACAGTGGAGATTTAGCTGTGCAGACCTCCAGAAACCTCTCAGAATATCTTCTCATCTTCTATATCTCCAAGAGGCTCCTTAAAGGCAGTATGGTTTGAGCTTTTTGGCATCTACATGTAGTTTCCTTTGGTTCCTTCTCTTAGTTTGGCCTAGGGATTCACAAAGTGTAATGTGCCTAAGAATTATTATACAGTGGAAGACACATAAAGCCATGTATGCAGTTCTTTAAAGGCAATTTAAGGGATTTTGATGGAAATTGTAAAGTCTATTCAATCTTCACGTCTGCACGAACTTTTAGAACCCCATAGAACTCTCTACCTACCTCAGAGAGTTCCGGGTCACTGATATAATGTTTATGAGCATATAACAACGCCTGACACATAGGAGACATTAAAAATATCTAAAACGTAGAGGTGAGCATGCATGGAGTGCAAAGTAAATTCATCATAGCATTTGGTGTCATGGTTAAGGATATGATGTTTAACCACAGGCCTCCTTGGATTCTCAGTCTCCATCTTCCATTACTAGTCCGGTGATAGACAACATACTTGGTTTCTTTATATATACTTAATTCCTCTATGAAAAGCGAGAATAACAACACCGTAAGATGACTGAAAGAATTAAATGATAAAATTTGTAAACATATTGACAACAAGGCTTGGCACAATCAATGCTAATTGCTATTAGTCTATATTAGAGAAATATGTTACCGCTTGTAGAAAGTTCTAGGCAGACATTGTTGGTAGAAAGGAGGAGGATTGAGTAAGGTAAGGATATCCTAAGTATCTACAGTCACAGGAGCCACTAAACATAAACACAGACGGTGCACATTTGGGGGAACAAGACCCGTTGGATGGGTCAGACTTGTATGTATCTCTGAGCAGACTTGTTTGCAGCAATTTGCTCAGTACTCAAGATTTCCATTTCAATTAGCTCAGTGATATCACATCTTGCAGTCAATGGCTATAATAGTAGCGGTTTTCTTTCTAACTAGGATATAAAAGGGCATCATTTTTTATCTTGCATGTTTATTGGAGCCTCTCTGGTGGGCAACAAATAACTGCCATAAAACCTCCAACAGTAGAGATTGCTGCACTTTTGTTTCGAGGCTCCCCTAGTGGAGGAAAAAAATGTGTATACTTCTGGTTTGGCTTTAGATCTAAGAACCCAAATACAGTACTACTTGTATATTGTCTGAATTTAAATAATTAAATATAGGTACCATGGCTGTTTTTGCTGCTTGAGTAATCTTTGTGAAGTTTAAAACATAAAACGCTCAGTGCTGTTAGTGTTCTAGATAGCTCCTTTCTGTAGCACATGGCAAGCACTAAAATTTGGAGGTCATTTCTAGAAAGACAAAAGGAGAAAAACGCAGGGTCTTTACATTTTGTTGTGGAGAGTATGAGAGTCACACCATCCACCAATTAAAGGGAAAACAGGTGCTATTAAGGTCATTGATTGTAAGATGTAATATCACTAAGCTAATTGGATCCACAGTACCAATTGCACTGGCAGCCCTTATATTGCAAGCGTAAATTATCTGCAAGAGAGCTAGCCTCTACGAGTTCACTGTCTACTTGAGACATATACATATGCAGGATTGTAGCGCTGATATAGATTCAACTAACAGTTGCTGTGCAGGGAATGTGTCAGTGCTACAGACATTCGTAGAAATGGAATATCAATTTCAGTTGTGCTAATTAAGGAATGCCATGGGCAGAGGGCACAGAATGGGTGGCATATTGAATGGTAATTTGTCAATTTTATTGTTTAATTAGCTAATTTACTGGTGTGTGTGTGTGTGTGTGTGTGTGTGTTTTCCTTCGGTGGAAAAGGGAGGAGCATCTTAGAAATCTGAGTTCTGCCTAATTCCAGGAGGAGAATAACTAACATTTTATATTTTAGAGCAAGTGTGAAGGATTTAAAACAACCATATCTCTGCAGGGCACTTTTTCTGTGTTGAACTGGCTCAGCTGGAAACTCACTCATAAGTCTGCAGTTGCTTATTTGCTGGAGATGGGCTAATCTACCATAACCTCACTCACAAATCTGAAAGGCAACAGACTCTTGGCTATGACATCCTAGTGCACCTCGGTGTAGTCTCTTCTTTATTCTCCTTATTAGGCTCCTTTACACAATGACTGCTGGGTTACTAAGAGCAGCAAAAAATAGAAAGCTCCAAAGTGGAAGTACTTCACATAGTCCTTGCTTTTGCCACATCTGTTAATATCACAGTTGCCATCACAGGACATGTATCCAAGATAAGATTTAAGCCCTGGAGAAAAATGACTTATCTCATCATGAGAACATCAAAGTTGCCTTGCAAAGAGACAGGAGGAGAGGGATATAAATGCTGTGTGGTCAGCTTTGCAATTTTACTGCAAAGAGAATAATTGGTTGGTGATTTAAGGGAAAATGAGTTTAAGGGAAAATGAGTCATATCCATCTTGGTGCCTTGGTCACTGTAGTCTGGCACAGGGGTTGAACCAGCAGAAGAGGAGATCTGAGCTGGCTAGATCACTGTGTTTTGAATGGGACAATCTCAGAGGCACCATGCACGTGTATCTTCCAAGTCTTGATGGTCTCTCATGACCAAGTTTGACAGAATGAGTAAATCTGACCTCTGAGCCTGCCAACCTTCATGGAACGGTGATGGGCAGGACATGAGGCTTTGGAATTAAGAAATATTTAATGCATAAGATAAGATTGATGGTAGAGAACCAGAGTTGAAGCAGCGTCAGAGTGATTGAAAGGAGACGCAACAGACAGTGATGACTCTTTAGGGGATTACACCAAGGCTCCTGGGACCCTACTGCAAGCCTGAAGAGAGAGAAGGTGCTCCTTCACACAATCCTAAGTGACTACTTTTGAACTTTTCTTCAACGTTGATGACTCATTGCTTAAACTGGATTTAATTTTATTTAGAAAACACAAATAAATATGGTTTTCTTTTCTATGTCCTATGGGCTTAAAAAAAAGAAAGGATACCCATAAGTATAAAATCAATGCAATAGAAAAACAATGTAATATTCCAAGCAGGGTTAATGTGGCGTTAAAGGAGACCAGGAGGAAAGTCCAATGGCTTCCCGCCCAGCCCCACATGGGTGTTGTGGGGTGTGTGTGTTGGGGAGAGGCAATAGTGGTAGTAAGGGATCCCAAAATACCTGAGCAGACAAAGATGATAAATAGTAGATAGGGGGAAACAATGCAGAGTAAAATTATGGCTTTTACCTTGACTTCAAGAACAAGCCATTTAAGTTTGATCTGATTAGCAGTAAGAGGGCACTGAATGAGAGAAATGTGAAAACTGCTATTTTAGGGAAATGGAAAAATCTCCAAAAGTCTCTTGCTATTTTCAGAGGTGTCATGAATTCTAATTACACACACACACACACACACACACACACACACACACACACACACTCAAAACTCCAAACCCACCGCCATCAAGTCAATTCCAACTCAAAGCATAGTGTAGAACTGTCCCAGTGAGCTCTGAGACTGTAACTTCACATGAGTTTCTGAGACTGTAACTCTTCAAATGAGTAGAAATGTTCAGCATTCTCCCACCGAGTGGCTGGTGGTTTGGAACTGCTGACCATATGGCTAGCAGCCAAACGTGTAACCACTATACCACTAGGGCTGCTCACACAAACGGAAAATATATTTTAATTGCATTTCATTTAAAACATTTAACACCCTGAGGAAGGTGCGGGAGGTATAGTCTACATTCAGATGCATAAGAATACTGCTGTGCAGGCTTAGACTCCTGACCTAGTAGGCAATACAGCCAGTGTTAGTTGTAACGGATGTTTGGGCTATTTATTTACGGTTTACTGTGTGTCAAGCAGTGTGTTAGTCTCTGGTTCAACCACGCAACATATGTTTGTGGGAAAATATGGCCTCCAAGCCACAGAGAATTGATTTCTAATGCAAACTCTGCTGCTTGCTAGCTATGACACTTAGGCAATGTTTTTAATCTCTAAAGGATCAGACTTCATCACTGAAAAAGAAGGGGAAGGTTAATAATAGTACATATAACTTTTTGTTATTAATAAGTGAAAAAATGCACCTAAAGCATTTAGCATGGGATCTAATTGGTAAGTGTTGTTATTTGGGGGTGCCCTAGAGTAGACTCCAAATCATAGCAACCCCATGTCTTAGAGTAGAACTGCCCCATAAGGTTTTCTGAGCTGGAGCTGTAATCTTTATAGAAGCAGACGATCAGGTCTTTCTCCTGCAGAACTCTGGGTAAATTTGAGCTGCACACTTCTGGTTAGTAGTTTGTGGAAATTTTAGGTTATTTATAAATGTGAGCTAGAGTGAATAGGACAGGGTTCCTTCCTATCTCCATCCCTCTCTCTGGGGCCAGGCTTCTCTGAGTCTTCATATGAATAATAACTGCAGAAATTCAGCCAAAGCAAGGGACTTCAATAGCTAGTGACAAGTCATATTTGCATTTTGGTTCATCTTAGACAGAGAAAAGAGAGGGTCAAGAAAACAATCTACTATGTGCAGATGTCACACCCTTGTTTACTGAAAGCTAAGAAAACTTGAAGCACTTCCTAAAGATCAAAGACTATCTAGCCTTCAGCAGGGATTATACATTAACATAAAGACAACAAAAATCCTCCCACTTGGACCAATAAGCAACAATATGATCAATGGCCAAAGGATTGAGCTTGTGAAGGATTTTATTTTCCTTGGATCCACAAGCAGTGCTCAGTGAAGCAGCAGTGGAGAAACTAAATGACGTGTTGCATAGGACAAATATGCTGCACGGGAGCTTGTTAAAGAGTTTCAAAGCAAAGCTGTCACCCTGAGGATGAATGTGTGCTTAGCCAAAGCCACATGTGTCCAGTCACTTCTCATGCTTGACAATGAGTAATATGGAGTAATGCTGTTATGGTCAGGTGCCATGGAGCCAGGTCTGAGCCACAGCAACCCTGCACCCAACAGAAGGAGCACTGCAGGGGCCCGTGCTCTCCGGACGCTTGCTCCTATGTCAGTCCCCTTGTCCCAGGCCTTGCTCTTTTGCACTGCTCCTCCACCTTACCGAACATGATGTCCTTCTTCGGCAATATGTCCAAAGTCTATAAGATGAATTCTTGCCATCCTTGCCTCCAAGGAACACTCAGGACTTCTTCCCATTTGTCCACGATACTTTCAATATTCTTTAAATGATGGTGTTGCAAAGAACATTGAATATAACATTGACTGCCAGAAGAATTACTAAGTATGTCTTGGAAAAAGTATAGCCATGGAAATACAGTTCCTTAAAGACAAAGATGGTGAGGTTTCATCACATGCATGTTCTTTGGACATGTTATCAGAAGAGGCCAGTCATTTACTATGCTTGGTAAATTAAGAGAGTTATCAAAAACCAGGAAGACTCTCAACAGGCATCAACAATGGCTACAACCATGGGCTCAAACATAGCAACATTTATGAGGATTGTGCAGGACTGGGCATTGCTACACTGTGTTGTATATAGGCTCACTATGAGTCGGAATTGACCTGACAAAATATAACAACAACAACAAGAAAATAATTGCTTGGGAATATTTTTCTGCTCCAAAAGATGCTGGTTTGAGGACCCTTCTTCAGAGATAGTTCAATTTAGTCTGTGTCCTTGAGATAATTAATGCTATGCTAATTTTGAGTAAATAAGTCTGCTATGACTTCTTGATAAGAAAACATCTGCTTGGCTCACTTTCTTTGCTCTCTAGGGAGGAAGTCAGGATTTGAAGACAATAAGATATGATCAGGTATATGACACTGTCTTGAAGAAAACAATTTAAAATAATTAATTGTTTCTCCAGTCAAGCTCTAAGAGCCACAGCAGTAATAATTAGATCACAGCAGGCAAAGAAAGATGCCTCCTAGTGTCTCAGTGTGTGAGACCTGGGGAATGTGGGGAGAGAGGATATACAGCCATTATAACAGCTTTGAATAGTTGAGTGGAGTTGGAAAAAGTCTTGTTTAACAGTATTGAATTGTAAATCAACGAGGCAAACCAATTTCTAACTATGACTCCTGGCCCTAACCTATTCTCCTTCTTTAGAAACATGTCAAAGAGACATGAGAGCAGATTTTAGTTTGTGTCTCTCTTCACTCTCTGACTCTTTGTTTTTCTCTTCGACTCATTCTATCTCCGCTATCAATTTTTCAGCAGACGCCAGCAAAGGGGGACAGCCAAGAAAAATGAGAAATGTCTATGCTTCTCTTTCCACTTTCCTTAAACTGGTAGTCAGGTTTCTAGAAGCAATCTGTAATTACACAGAAATATAAGCCAGAGCTTTGACCTTAGGTCTTCCTGGCTCAATGGAATCACACCACCGGGAAAAAGATTCCACATCCTCAATTGCTATAAAGAAGAGCTATGGAAAACTAAGTGCTTTAATGTGATATGCCCCTAATTAGCCATGCCTATGACATGAACAGAATTTACATGAAAGAAGGGAGTGGTGGTGGAAGGAAGTAGGGTAGAAAGTGGAGAAGTGGGAGAAATAAAGACTTTAATGGAAGATACTAAATGAAACTGAATTATATATAAGCTTGCTTGGAGAAGTAATAATTCTCAAAGCAGGGCTTAAAGCAAAAGGGAAAAAATAAAACTAGAAGAGTTCCCACCCTCAGATTCAATAATGCCCTCTTTACCAAGAGACACGAATGCTCACACATCTGTCATACCAAAAGAAGCAAGACTGGAAGTCTGGAAAAATTAGGGGGAGGAAATAGACAGGAAAGAAACGAGAAATGAAGAGGTGAAAGTATGGGAGTGTGGAGTAGTGAGTATGGGAGAAAGTGGAGGATGTAGAAGAGAGAGGAGAAAACCAAGGAAGAATTATGAAACAGTCAGGAAAGTAGGATGAAGGATAAAGTAAGAGATTTTAGAGGGATACGTATCATTCAGTAGTCGGTGAATCAAACTCAAATATCTTTTTCTTAAAATTTGTTATACAGCTATACATGGCTCTGAAAGCCCTTATATGTCTCCTGCCTTATTTTGTAGCCCTCTTCCTGGGGCCCAGCTGAAAGGACTTTGCCTCAGCTACTCCAACATAATTTGCTGGCTCTTCAAACAAGAGTCATACCATGTAGCTTACAGATAAATGAGAATTTTTTTAGACATAATTTGAGAACAAAATCTTATTTGACATTAATTGACTGAATTAATGAAGCTTCTTTCATGGTTTATCACTTGACTAATTTTCAGAAATGATAGGTTTGTCCTCAAAAGTGTAAACTTTTATTGTAGAATTTGAGTTTCTAAATGATATTTTTTTCTAGATATAATTTTGTTTCTATTTATCATGTACCTGCTGGGGGATATATCAGTTTTTTTGAAAGAAGTATGCTTAAATCTCTAATTTCAATTAAGTTATCAGTTTTTCTCAGCAATTCTGATACTTTTGCTCTATTTTGATGGTACATTTTTTGATACAGATATGTCCATGAGAGCTGTATTTTCTAGCTCAGTGATTTCTTTCATAGTGTGTAACACCCATCTTTTTTCCTTATATTATTGCATTCCTTAACTTTTATTCGAACAGGAATTAACTTTGTTACACTCATTTTCTTTTGACTATTATTTTATGGGTGCAATGCAGTGAATTCTTTAATACGACTCCTACAGCTATAGTCAGTTTCTTCATTTTCCTGATGGGTATGCCTAAGAAGGTGGGGGAAGATACTGATAAGATTATAATCTGAGTCAAAATCAACTTGATGACAATGCGTTTTTGGTTCAGTGGGTGCTGTAACTTGACTCATTGCAATTGCCATCGTACTGCAGCATGAAAAAGTCAGGAGTGGAGCATGTCCTTTGGACCATGAAATTCCTGCACATTGACCCTTCTTGATCCTGAGACAGCACTGACACAAGAGGGGTGGCAGAGTAGCAGCAGCAGAACCAAGAGTCCAAACCTGACTGAGAGCAATGCACTTTCCAGTCCTGCATAGCAAGTACAGCTGAGTGCTTTGGGGCAGAAGACTGGCTGTGGAGTGGGGTGCCCTGGGCACATACTTTGAGGAGCTGCATTTGTGACCACTTAGCTGGACCTGAATTCCTTCAGGTTGAGGCCTACAGGCGAGTGGCATGCTCTTCAGGCATTTAGTAGCAGTCCTAAAAGAGCCTGGTTAACATTTTCTAAATAGGCCAGAGGCTGAGGGCCAGAAAGAGAGGCTTGCCTGCAAACAGAACAGAGAAGAAACTGTCTTGACCAAACAACTCTTTTCTCAGCATTTATCACCTGAATTGTAAGCTATTACGTTTCTTATCTTTGTTTTTTAAATCATTTTATTGGGGGCGCTTATAGCTCTCATCACAATCCATGCATCCATCCACCGTGTCAAGTACATTTGTACATCTGTTGCCATCATCATTTTCCAAACATTTTCTTTCTACTAGAGCCCTTGGTATCAGCTCATTTTCCCCCTTCCCCCACGCTCCCTCACAAACCCTTGATAACTTATGATCGTTATTACTATTTTACATATCTTGCACTGACCGCTGTCTTCCTTCACCCATTTTTCTGTTGTCCGTTCCCCTGGGAGGGGGCTATGTGTAGATCATTGTGATCTGTTCCCCTTTCTCCCCTCACCTTCTCCTTACCTTTCTGGCATTGCTACTCTCATTATTGGTCCTGAGGAGTTTTTTTTTTAATGATTGTCACGTTGCTGTCCTGTTTAATGCTTAATAATAGGGTCTCTAGAGAATATAAAATTGCATTTGGGATGTTTTTTCCCTCTGGAACAATTCTTTATAATCTCAAGTCACTCAGCTTTTTTGTTCATTTGTAAGTTGCATAATGAAAGAAAAATAGCTATCATAATCATTGTAATGTTAGTAACAGTAAAAATTAATATGAAATCTAAATCCACCGCTGTTGAGTCAATTGTGACTCAAAGCGACCCTATAAGGGTCCTGAGGGGTTTACTTGTCCTGGATTCCCTGTATTTCCAGCTCTTATCTGTACCAGTGTACATACTCTGGTCTAGCTGGATTTGTAAGGTAGAATTGGGGTCATGATAGTGGGGGGGAGGAAGCCTTAAAGAAGTAGAGAAGAGTTGTATGTTTCATCGGTGCTATGCTGCACCCTGACTGGCTCCTCTCTTCCTTGTGACCCTTCTATAAGCGGATGTCCAATTGTCTACAGATGGGCTTTAGGTCTCCACTCTGCACTTCCCCTCATTTACATTGATAAGATTTTTGTTCTGGGTCTTCGATGCCTGACACCTGATTCCATTGACACCTCATGATCACAGAGACTGGTGTGCTTCTTCCATGTGGGATCTGTTGCTTCTGGGTTAGGTGGCCACTTGTTTATCTTCAAGCGTTTAAGATCCCAGATGCTATATCTTTGGCTAGCCAGGCACCATCAGCTTTCTTCACCAGGTGTACTTATGCACCAATTTTGTTTTCAGCGATCATGTCAGGAAGGTGACATTATAGAATGCCGGGTTATTAGAACAAAGCGTTCTTGCATTGAGGGAGGACTTGAGCTTTGTCACATTTTCTGAACAGGGCAGAGGCTGAGGGCAAGAAAGGAAGGCTTGCCTGCAAGCATAGCAGAGAAGAAACTCTTCTGACTAAACAACTGTTTTCTGAGTATTTATCACCTGAATTGCATCCTGTTAACTTTTCTAATAAACCCCATAATCATGACCATCAACTGTAAGTTCAATGTGGCCTTTGCATACAAATTGAGTTCCTGAAGAAAGACTGTTGATGTCAGAATAAGTTTAAAGGGGATGGAGGGCAAAGGCAAATCTGACGTCTGCCTTGGGAGCCAAAGGTAGTCAGAAGTGACCCCCCCACACAGAGACACCACTCTCCCACCAGGTAGATCCATAATTTTGTTTCCAACCTTTCTCCACTTTTTTTTTCCTTTGAAGTGTCTCTTGTAGATCATATGTAGTTGGCCTTTGAACCAAGTGGGGAATCTGTCTTTTAACTTAGTTTAGCTCATTTATATTTATTTGAATTGTTATATTAGAACTTTCCTCCATTATAATTTAGATTTCCCTTTAAAAGCAATTATATTTTACTTTATTTCTACTTCATTCTTATTTGAATTATTATGATGCCACATATCTCTTCCTGGTCTTTTTTCATGGTCTTATTGTGTATGCTTTATTATATCATCTTTGTGTTCTTCCTTACTTCTTTAAGTGTATTTAATGTTATCTTTTAAAATTCTTGGTCCATTTGCTTCAATCATTCTTTTTCTCCTGGTATATTTTCTTCAGTATCATTGCATTTTGCTTATGGTACTTTGCTCCATAGTTGCCTGTTGACTTTTTGGTCTTATAGACTTAGCAGTAACCCTGTTTGCTTATATGTACTGGAGAAATGTCAAATCCCAGGGTAGTCTGTGTTCTGTCTAGTGCATTAAAAGATAGGGTATATATCCCCAGAAAGATTAACCAAGATATCATGAACCACAATTAAACTGCAAGGTTAGCAGTCTGAAAATAGAAAGACAGGACTTTCTATTCCCATGAAGAGTTACAGTGTCAGCAACTCACAGTCTCACCCTGTCCTGTAGAGTTGCTATGAGTCAGCATCAACTCAAAAGCAATGGGTTTCATTTTTGGCTTTGTATTTGCCATCACATCATTGAACAAACATTCTACTTTGGGGAAGAAGAAGCTCTACCAGGAAGCACTCTCTCTGATTTAGAACCCATTGGTTCTGAAATTTCGTGGGAATAAATATGAATGAATTAATTAATAGAATGGTGGTCCAGCCTGCACCTATTAATCCAGATTCTCACAGACTAACAGGTTTTGCAAAGCCTTGATATTAATACACTGGCACCAAAAGTCCTGGACTGTTGCTGCCAATTTCTATAGCAATGGAATAAACAATGCTCACTCTAAGGCAATGTGGAACAGAGATAAGAGGAGAATATAAACTCTCTCACTTGAATTAACCTCCCATTATTGTGTCTGGTTAATCTCTGTTTCAGGCTAAACTCATCATCATGAGAGCAATCATGCATGCACGCACATACAGACAAAGTTCTTGACAACCTTTTGTTTCTCACAGTATTTATGATATTGCTAGGTGCTGTTGAGACATTTCTAACCCATAGTGACCCTCTCTATACATGACCTAAATACACGAGTTTTAGCCTCACCATCCTTGCTTCTAAGGAACATTCTAGATGTGCTTCTTTTAAGACAGATAGTTTATTTTTCCGCCAGTCAGTGGTATATTTAATATTCTATGCCAAAAATGTATCAATCCTTTACTCTTTCTGTCATAATTCAGCATTCACACACACACGTGTGTGTGTGTGTGTATATATATACATACATACATACATATATATATATGTATATATATATATATCCTAGTCAATTCTATCTCATAGTACCCTACCTAGGGTTTCTAAGACTGTAACACTTTATGGAAGCAGACAGCCTCATCTTTCTCCCATGGAGTGGTTGGTGGTTTTGAACCAGGTGCCTTATAGTTATGTGTATAATGCTTAGTCCTCAGGACCAACAGGGCTCCTGATAAATACTGCACGCATGTGAAAATTCAAATATGTGCATGGTGGTATATATTCCTCATATAAAACCAAACACCTTGATTTTATGTGTTTAATGGTTTAGAACTATAGTCTCATGAGTCAAGTCAGCATAGCATAGTTCACAAAAATAATGATCAGCATCCTAGTGAAGTTAGCAGCCACCCAAGACAGAACTACTTGCCAGGAAAAAAAGAGTAAGAAGATAACCTAATTTACCCGGAAACCAAAAGAACTAAATGGTACCCGGCCACCACTGATCATTCTGATTAAGATAAAAGTGGATGTTCCTAAATAGAATGGGGAAAGGTGAGGAGCAGGACTGAAATTCTTAAAATTAGAAAAACAGACCAAAACAAAATAGGAACAGTAGAGGAGGGAAGACTCTCTGAGAAACTTCTTCCCACTTTGAAGAACTTTTTAAACCTATAAGTCTATCTTCTGAGATCCCCTTTGCAGAGTGACACATGAAGCAAACATTAACTTACTGCCATGAAGTAAATTCTGACATAGCAAACCTGAAGGATCAAGTAGAACTGTCCCTATGGTTTTCTGAGACTATAAATCTTTGTTTAAGTTGCCCAAAGTCTCATCTTTCTCCTACAGAGCAGTTGGTGATTTTGAATCTTCCTGTTAGCAGCCCAACTCATAACCTACTGTGCCACCAAGGCCCAGAATATTGGTGCTATATTTAAAAACCATATGTTTGAGAGGAAAACATCAATAATTATTCAAAAGTGAAGATGATATGATAAGGGAAAGTAGAGTACCGAAAATAGAAACATACAAGACAAAATGAATGTTCACACATGCTGATCAATTTAAATAAAGTGACTGAGCACTCTGTGGAAAGTGTCACATGAGAACCTAACCGGTTATGCAAACTTTCACCAAAAAATACAAATAAATAAAAATAGATATATGAAATGGCTTCAAAAAGTGCATGGAAAAATGGAATTAAAAGAGAATGAAAATTTTCCACGAATATTTGAGGCCCATCTAATATGTATTACATGTTCAAACAAGTATATAAAATGATCTTTATAGTTCAAAGAAGAATGATAAAATGCACTTTTATTTACTACCCATTTTAAGAATAGTGTCAGTGCTTTGGAAGGACTCCATGCATTGCTTTCTTATACAGCACGTTAGTAACACTGCAAGTGTAATTACAGGCTCATACCTTAGATTCTCTTTGTTAAATATCTAAGTTCTACTACTAGTTATCTTCTATGGCTCAGAAACCTATCCTGTGTTTCTATTCCCTACCTATAACATGGGGATAATAATAATAGCACTTCGTACATAGAAAATTACCTAGCACATAGTTTGTTATTATTATTAATATTAATACTTCTGTTAATACTTCTATTCCAGCTCTAATTATTTAAATGACAATATATTTTCTACCACATACACACGAGGGGGTACCTCCCCCCCAAACAGAATAAGGCTCCGCTGGTTGGAGCTTTCATAGCATGCAGTTTTCCCACTTGGTGACCAACCAGCAACTCACACTGAGTTAGTGTACCCAGTAGCATCGCCTGGGAAGGTTCTTTCTGGTAACAATGAATTTCTTCATAAAGGCAGTTGTGAAGGTTGATTTAAGAGAACAGTGCACGTCTGTGAAATTTTGTTTCCTGCTTGGTGAAAATGCCACAGAAATTGTTGTGATGTTGAACAAAGCTTACAAGGACAGCACTATGGGAAAAACACAAGTGCACATGTGGTTTTCTCATTTCAAAAAAAGGTGAAATATAGATTAATGACACACCTCATTCTGGAAATCAATCAATTTCCCCAATGGACGAAAATGTGGACAAAATTGGTGCACATATGTTTGAAGATCGACTATGACAAACCATTGAAGAGATGGGGAAGTTATCTGGACTATCTTGGAGCCAGCAAAAAGAGTGTCATTTGGAAACATGCCATGCTTTGAAATAACAGCTCTGAAGTGACCCAGATTTTTTCCCCTCAAGGTCATTACTTATGATGAGACATGGTGCTGTTCTTATGACCCCAAAAGCAAACATCAATCAAGCCAGTGGAAGTCACCATCATCACAAAAAAAAAATTCGTCAAGTGAAATCAAAGATGACGACGATGCTCTTTTTTTTTAATGTGACGGGGATATTGCGTATGGAGTTCATTCCACCAACTCAGACTACTAATCAGGCTTTTTATTTAGAGGTTCTGAAAAGATTCTGTAACAGTATATGACTAAAAAGGCCTGATTTGTGGCAGATGAGGGACTGGCTTTGCCACCACGACAGTGCACCTGCTCACGCAGCCATTTGGGTGCAATTGCTTTTGTCAAAAAACAACATGCTTCTCTTGCCTCATGCACCTGACTCATCTGACCTTGGTCCCTGTGACTTCTTTTTGTTTCCGCGAATGCAGAGGGACATGAAAGGACAGTGATTTGACGATGTGAAAGAGGTGAAGAAAAAAGAGGGAGGTGCTGTCAGTCATCCAAACAGATGAGTTTGACAATGTTTCCAAGAATGGAACCCCAGATTTGACAAATATATTAAGTGTAATGGAGAGTACCTTGATAAGGTTGTTTTGTAAAAATAAGTAATAAATAAATAAATAAATAAATAAATAAATAAATAAATACATAGCTTTTAAAAAATCCTGTTTGGGGGGTGTTCCCCCTCTTATATCTCCCTAAACAATACATTGTTTGGTTTTTGCATATTAATACTTTTTTAAAGATCGCTTTAATGGGGACTCTTACAGCTCTTATAACTGTAATCCATATATCAATTGTATGAAACATATTTGTACATATGTTGCCATCATTATTTTCTAGACATTTACTTTCTATTGAGCCCTTGGTATTAGCTCTTCCTTTTTTCCCTCCCTTCCCCTCCACCCTCGAGACCCCTTGATAAATGATAAATTATCGTTATTTTCATATTGTACACTGACCACTGTCTCCTTTCCCCCATGGATTTTATTAATTTTTTAATTGGAGTAATATTATAATAGAGTCCCTGGGTGGCACAAACAGTTACCACTCCTCTACTAGTTGAAAAGTTTTCAGTTTGAACCCACCCAGCAAT
Source organism: Echinops telfairi (assembly GCF_000313985.2). Lineage (NCBI taxonomy): Eukaryota > Metazoa > Chordata > Mammalia > Afrosoricida > Tenrecidae > Echinops > Echinops telfairi. The sequence goes on from NW_022109980.1 coordinate 8,630,428, forward strand.
ATTTTGGTGATCTACCTCCAAGCATCACAGCCTGGCTAACCCCTATGGAGTTCTCTTCTGTACACACAGGATTGTCAGGAGTTAGAATCGACTTGATGCAACTCACAATGGTATTTATATGTCTGTGTTCTGTGACTGGTTCAATCTGAAATTGCTTTACCAGATTCATATACTTACATATATGTAGTCATTCCATTATTTTTGATGCAGTTGCTGTTTAGTTTCCCATTCAACTGCTAATAGATGATTGATTTTTTATTTTCTCCTATTATGGGCAATGATGTTTTAAGTGTTGTTAAACATGTCTCCTGTTGAACAGTTCAAAGGTTTCTCAAGAATCAAGTTCCTGAGTCCTAGGTAATAAAGGTTGTCATGATGGGCTAAGTTCTGCAGTGGCAAAAAGAAAGCTCACCATCTCAGTGTCTTACAACAATGTATATATTTCACTCACACAATGTTCACTGCAGGTCAGATAACCTTCCTCCATTTGATGAATTAATGAGACTATTTGCATATTACAAAATCCCCATTGCAACACGGGGCTTTCTGGATACTACCACAAAAGAAGCGAGAAACTAGAAAACTTATAACCGCTTCAAATGCCTCAGCTCAGAAGTGATATGCCATTTTCACTTGCATCCATTAATGGTGTGTTTTTAGGTTTTAGAAACTAGTTTCTAGTTCTAGTTTCAGAGTACTAGAGTATTTGCGGGAATAAGGTAGATCACATGTATATTTGGATAACAGGAAATGCCTCAGTTATTTTTATTTGTTTATTAGGAAATGGAAAATTGTTTGCCAAAGTTATTTTACTCCCCAATCCATGGGTTAGTGTTTCCCATATTTTTATTCTGGGCAAAACTTGGAATTACCTACCTTTTAATTTATTGACAAACTGGATGGTATGAAATGGTATCTTATGTTTTAATTCACACTTCTCTGATTACCAGCGAAGTTGAAAATCTTCATATGTTCATTGGTCATTTATGCTTTCTATTCTGAACTGTCTATGTCCTTTCCTCAATGAAAGAGAGGGTCATGTCAGTCTCCCAAACTCTTTTTAGGAATCCCTTGTGTAATTCTGACATCAGTCCTTTTTCAATTGTATCAATTAAAAATTCATTTCTCCACATTGTTTTGATTTTGAAACATTCTTTGTCTTATATTTTGATGAAAAATCCTTAATTTTATTGTAGCCCAAGTTATCAATCTATTCCTTTATGGAATGAGTTTTTCATAATAATTTTCTTCTATGCAATTATCAAAGTATACTTTTATATTATCTTAATACTTTTATTTTAAATTTAAAATTAAATGCTAACTGGATTTTGTTTTTATGTATAGTGGTATATGAGGAATGAATTTAAGTTTTTCCAACCACACAGGTAACCCAGTTTCTTTCATTTACCCACTGATCTGCAGTGTCAACTCTGGTACAAGCCTTATGTATTCAGTTCTACTGATTTATGACATATGCCACAAAGATAGTAGCACATCATCTTAATAAATATATTTCTATAGCTTGACAACTTTTTTATTAGTTCCTTCAACATTTTTAGTTCCTTCAACATTTTTTCTTCTTTAGAATTACCATGCTTACTCTTCATTCTTTGCTCTTCCATGAATATTTTAAAATCTACTTGCAAGTCTGGCTAGACCAGACGATGTACACTGGTACAGATAGGAACTGGCAACACAGAGAATCCAGCGCGGATGACCCCTTCAGGACCAGTGGTGTGAGTAGCGATACTGGGAGTGTAGAGGGAGGGTGGGTTGGAAAGAGGGAACTGATTGCAAGGATCTGCAAGTGACCTCCTCCCTGGGGGACAGACAGCAGAAGGGTGGGTGAAGGGAGACATCGGACAGGGCAAGATATATCAAAATAATGATTTATAAATTATCAAGGGTTCATGAGGGAGGTGGGAGTGGGGAGGGAGCGGAAAAATGAGCTGATGCCAGGGGCTTAGATAGAGAGCAGATGTTTTCAGAATGATGAGGGCAATGAATGTACAAATGTGCTTTACACAATTGATGTATGTATGGATAGTGATAAGAGTTGTATGAGCCCCTAATAAAACGATTAAAAAAATAAAATAAAATCTACTAATTAGGCACCTGAAAAATCCCTTGGGGAATTTTACTGAAATTCAACTGAATGGATCAATGGATTTTGGGAAACTCACATGTTTATAGTACTGAATCTTCCTCTCCAAGAACAAAATATATTTCCCACTTATTTTTGTCCAATTTTTTCTAGTTTAGAATTCTCTTCAGACATGTCTTGCATGTGTATTTTTTATATTTTGCTTTGTTTCTTCATTTGTTGTCTTTGAGACTACACACAGCAAAACGTCCACTGAAGCAAGAGTTTCTGCATGACATTGCTGACGTTCTTCACGTTGTGCAACCATCTTCCCCATTCTTTGCAGAGTCGTTGCACACCCATTAGTATAAATTCATAACTCCTTGAAGGTCCTAGCTCATCTTTCAAGTCCTTGTCCTCACCTTGATTCCCTCACCATTGCATCTATCTATTACAAATTGATTGAAGATAATCTATAAAATATTACTATAATATGCCAGTACTACTACATTCTCATGGGATTCTCTAAAGCAGATTGGTATTTTCCTTAAATTCAGCCAAAATTTTATTCTCTCTCAATCTTGTGCCTTCTAAACATTTTAGCATGATCTACATATTGCTCAGTTTGGCAGAGTCCAATAAAGAAGGAAACTGTCCAACATGTCTTCAACACAGTGCAATGTAGTCTGACCCTCTGCTGAAAATTAGCATTGGGTAAATCTTCAGAAGACCAAGGTGTTAGAGAGCAAAATGTCACTTTGAGGACTCTGGTGGGTCTAACCACTGTCTTAGTATTTTCAATCTACAAATATGTGTGAGAAAGCTGGATAATGAATAAAGAAGGGCAAAGAAGAATGGATACATTAGTTTATGGTGCTGGTGAAGAATATTGAAATTAATACAGACTGCAGGGGAGTAGTTGTTAAAATGTAGATTTGAATTTAGTACACCTTGGGTGGAAATGGAAATTGTCAGCAGGGGATCAAACCAGAATAAACTATTCCAGAGCCCCATTTTCTACTAGGCAAAATGTAAACATGTATGAACCTACATGTCTCTTTCTCCCATAGGACTTGGATAGTTAGATATCTGATTCATTGGCCCAAAGAGCAGGTCAAATAGTACCTTGTTTCCTGGACTAGCACTCACTCTTTATGATTTCAGGTCTAAGAGTCTCTGGTTCCTTAATTTTCACCTAACTCTAAATGACAGTACTAAATTTTCCCTCTGCATAGTGCAAAGGGAAAATAATATATTAACGCTTCCTTCTAATGGTGGCATTATGAGAGAGTATGAATATCAGCTTTATAGATTATTCACACTCAAGAGTTTGAATTTTGAGAAATATTGTTTAACGTACTCAAACATGATTGAGTGATTATATATATATATATATATATATATATATATATATATATATATATTAATATAATGGGGGGTTCAAATGCAGAAAACCCAATTCTGAAAATTAAGTAATTCTCTTTAAGCATCTTTATAAATGACTCAAATATATACTCTAAAACTTAATGGGGACTTTGCTATTGAGCAATTTAGTAAATAATTCAAAATATCTATTATGCCATGATACTAGTTGACATGGCATGTGATTTTTTACTTCTGTTTTTAAAAAGTCACCTGAGGATATATTGTGTTCCCTTCACTGTATCAGTCAATCAGAGAATTGGTATCTTTCCACATGCAGAAATATAATACATTACCATTGCTGTAGCTGGAAATATTAAATTTTAAATTACATTCCACCCTGCTGTCAAGATTATATTAACCAAACTTAAATATGCAAAAAATGACAGTACAATAAAATACAGTGCATGATAAATCACTAAGCTTCTCTATTCCATATATGTGGAGAGAGAGATGAATTAAGTGCTTGAATCTCCATGCCCAAACTTGTCTCAATGTCCCAGCATTTGTATTAAAGGAAAGAAAAACAAATTTTAAATTAGCACTCAGTTCTATACCCCTAGAAGAAACTTCTTACTTTGGAAGAAGTTATTGTCAGATGGAAATTAAATCAATTTAAAATGTGCATTTACCATCAGTGTTGGATTACCCAACAAGCAAGATAAGCATGGGCTTGCTTGTGCTTACTAATCTGTCGTGTATCATTTCAATTGTTGTCCATATCTACGATTCTACTTCTAGATATGGCTGGCATCTGTCTTTTTCCCAACCCTACTGTACTTTCCTACAGAAGCAAAGCCTCTTTTCATATCTACAGTCCCTCACAGGGATAGAGTAGCAGGTTTACTTGTGCTTTCTTTTACTACTTGGTAGTGAACAATTTGTGGTGAAATCCATGTGAGTCAGTCAGCATGGTACTCACCTCCAGCAAGTTGAGGCCAAATCACAGTGACTCTGTAAGACAGGTTCCTTTTAGTTTCAGAGACTATGATTCTTTATGGGAGTAGAGAGTCTATCTTTCTCCCATGGACCAGTTGGTGGTTTTGAACTGCTAATCTTGAAGTTAGCAGCCAAACATGTAACCACTATGCCACGAAGGCTCCTTAGAAAGCAGTAAGTAAGTAACCATAAGTAAGCCTACGCTGACCTTGTTTCAGAGTGACCAGCCCCAGTGCAGACTTGCAAACTCCCACAATGATTGCTGAGCTCCTGCAGTCCGTGCTCTGATGGTACAGTTCTGAATACCTCTGGGTACAGAGCCTTGGGGAGTTAACAAAAAGTTTATAGAAGAAGGGACCTTTGAGCAAGGTTTTGAATGATAAGGTGAAAGGGGGAAACAGGAAAAGGGGATGATTGGGTACTACTATGCAGTGACTTATTTAATGTGACTCTTCTCTGCAATCCCTACCAAATAACAATTTCCTGATGGATCTGCGTAAGAGAAAGTGGGAAGAGACACTGATAGGATTCAATGGTGAATGAGTGTTAACAGCTTTAATTGTGATTGTTATCTTGGTTGGCATCACTACTAGCAAGAGAAAAGAGCTGGATGTGGCTCTTAAGATCCCCGAGCATTCGAAAGTCTTGAATCCTTTTGACAGCTTTGACAACAGAGGACCAGCAGAGTAACCGTAGCAACAGAGCTAGGAGATAGAGCAATGTACTTCCTAGTCCACAGAGCAAGTAAAACTGAGTACTTTGGGGCCGGAATCTGGCTTGTTGAGTGGCCTGCCTCTGGTAGCTTAATTTGAGGAGTGTGGTGTGCTGAACAAAGAGCTGGAATTGAGTGCCTTGGAATTCAGTCTTGTAGTGGAGTCGTGTTTCCTTTGTTCATTCATTGGCAACCCTAAAAGAGAGTTGTAGCATTTCTCAAGCAGGACAGGGGCCAAATCAAGAATCTGAAAGCCTGTCTGTGGGCACAGCAGAGAAGAAAATGTTGTGATTGAACAACTGTCTCTTGGTTACGTCTCACCTTAAGTATAATCTATTAACGTCCTAATATATCCCATAATTGTGAGAATCTGTCTGTGAGTTCTGTGTGACATTGCTATGAATTACTGAAAAATAGAGAGTGCTGTGAGAGAAAGAACATGTACAGAACTCCAGAGACATGAAAAGGTGGAGCATGTTTGATGAATGCTGAGAAACAAAAAGGCCTGTGGGGTGGTGTCTCACTTACTGACAGAGACACAAAACAATGGATTAGATGAGTAAGAAGAGACTAGCCATTCATTGGGGTCTTGGTGGTTTAGTGATTACACATTGGGCTGCAATTCACAAGGTGGGCAGTTTTAAACCCACCAGCCAATCCTCAGGAGAAAGATGGGATTTTGCACGCCCTTAAAGAGTTACAGACTTGGAAACCCACAGGGCCAGTTCTGCCCTGACCTACAGGGCTGCTATGAGTTGACATCAACTGGATGCCAGTGAGCTTGGTCGAGCCACTCATTGATTTGTTTCAATTCACATTAAATGCCTTAGTCAGGGTCTAGGCTGGAGCAAAAGTAATATCCTACTTAATGTTTTCTATAATGTCAATTGTAAGGCCAATTTCAAACACAAATTTCTATTTTCAGTCTTGTATAGTCACTCTGTCTTCTCAAAATTGGATTCTAGCATTGTCCTCCTTAATAAGCTTGGAGTTAATTGCTTACTAACATTCTATATTTGCGCTTTCACCCCAGATGTACTGAACCAGAATCTATATATTAACAGGATCCTGAGGTGCTTCAGCTACAATCTCAGGGGATTTGTATGTATACTTGGGGATCTTGGTGAAATGTAGATTTTAATCCTCTGGGGCTGAGGTGGAAATGCAAATTCACAGCAGGAGGTCGAACTGGAATGAACTAGTTAGAAGCCATGCTTTAGGGATATTTCTAATGTTCACTATATAATAACCCATATCTGGTGTATGCGTGCATGCGTGTGTGTGTGTGTGTGTGTGTATGTTAGGGAGAGGAAAGGGAATGAAATTGTTAATGATTTGGATAGAATAGCATAACAATGCCACATGGACTGATCAGGAAAATCTGACACCAATCTGAGTTCTCACTTTTATTAACACAACAGAATTGGTGAAGAAGTGAGGTACTTACCTCTCCTAATTCCCTCTTATCTCTCTGTCAAAATAGTGACAGATTATGTAACTCCCACCAGGCTGCAAATAAACTATGTTCAAAAAGGTGATAGATGTGAGTGTGTGAGTTGTCATGCAATAAAGATAAAGATTTTTTTCTCTGAAAATATATACTTCATGGAGAGATCCAGTCTGCCTGAACTTGTGCAATTATTATGAACGTTCTGTAAGTGATAGAAAACAGGCCTGTAATCAACTTTACAAATGAGTGCCAGGCAGTTCTTAATAACTAATGCATATTGCATGCAAGAAAACTCTCTTGAGGCATGGTTACTAGAATCAGACATTCAGTATTAATAACCAGGGAAGCGTTCTTCAGCAGAGAATGGAAAATTACAAACTCAACGATTTCAGAAGTATTAGCGGTGTACCTAGCATACATGAACTACCTTAGATAGATATTGAGTTGCTGAAGTATCGTGTGATCAATGGGCTCCCATCCAAACCTTCCCTCAACAACTCAATCCCTCCCACCCACTAGGGTTTGTTGGATGAAGCAGAATTACCCAGAGAGAAGATAATAAAACTGAGGATCACATGAAAAGGGGGAATTAGAAGGACTAACCCCCGACTTTGCTATCACAAATTTGCCAAGGAATGCCCATAAATATAGCTTACCCTAAGAGTTAATATCTATTGAGTTGTTTACATGTGCAATAAACTGTGTTAAGCATTTTATGTGCTGGATCTCAAAATAACTGTGAGAGAAGTATCTGCCTTTTCATTTTACAAATGAAAACAGTTTGGGGGAGGTCAAATAACTCCCCAAGATCGTACCACGGTAAAATGATGTAATTATTTTCCTCCATAGGTTCCCACTGGCAATTAAAATTTTTGTACTATAGCCCATAATCCAGGGTAAAGCATAGGTATCTGCTTTTGCATGTTTCTTCTCACTGGATCCTTCCAGCACCCACAGATATGGTATCACCCACTGTCTAAATTATCTAATTCAAAAATCATTTTATGACCACTGTGAAATACTGATACACTCAACTAAAACAAAACAAAGCAAAATACAAATATTTGGAAAGAATGGAAATATAAATCTGGAAGAAATCTAAATCTGTTGCTGTAGAATCATAGCTATTCTACAGAGTCCCAATGCTGTATACCTGTACAGGCACAGACTACCACATCTTCCTCCGTCTTTCTCCAGGGGAGGCACTGATGAGTTCTCACTGTGGAACTTTTGATTAGTAATCAACTACTCAACTAGTACACCATCTGAGTTCCTACAAGAACCTTGGCTATAAAGAACTTTACTTCCTCTTCCCCCTTTTTTTAATAATAAAGAACCAGTGTCCAAAGTGATAAGGTGATCTAGCCAAGAGCATACAACTGCTAGTCAATGGTGCCTTTCACTAGGAAAACTAAAACAAACACAATGCCATCAAGCCAATTTCAATCCATAGTGATCCGGTATGATACAGTAGAACTGCCCTTTGGGTTTCTGAAATTGTAACTATTTAAGAGAGGAGACAGCGTTATCTTTCTCCCTCTGAGTGGCTAATAAGTTCAAACAGCTGTCCTTGAATTCAGTAGCACAAAGTATAACCCACTATATCACCAGGGATTCCACTATACCATTCTCAATTAAGGTACATTGCCTCCCTAACCCCACCCCATCTGAAAGTAGAGCATTCATATTAGGCCTTTCCTAAGTTGAAATGGCATAAATCAAAGAAGCAGGTTCTATTAATTTATATAGGAAAAATTCCATAGCTCATAAAATAGTCTACCACATAACATATTGTGTTAAACCAGGTTGACTAGAGAAACAAATTCAGGGGCATTCATATATGTATAGGAAAGAGCGTTATAGCAAAGAGCAATTGTATATTGAGAAAACATCCCAGTCCAGTTCAGATCAAATCCATAAGTCTTATATTAGCCCATATGTCCTATACTAGTCTATATATTCCTCTCTGAATCACATTGCCACTTGAAATGATGCTGAATGCAGGAAGATCATAGGCCAATAGGTGAAAAGTCTTGTGGATCTAATGACAGTGGAAGCATCACAGGGGAGTCTCTGCAGGTCTCTGTTGCATGGCTCACTCAGGTCTCAGTATAGCTCCACATGGCTTTTCCACAGGAAGATGAAGGCAGAGAGAGTGTGGCCCACCTCCAGGTTGAAAGAGAGGAAGTTTCCAGAATCTTCCTGAGAAGGTCATGCCCACAAGGAGGCATCATCAGGCTGTGACCCAATTGACAAGCTAGGGTCCACCCCAACACTCATTTATCAAGTTGACAGGAAATTCTGTACTAGTAAACCCTACTGTACACATAAACCCTAAAATAACACTAGCATAGAAGAATGGTTTGATACACAGTCTATATAGTCAAAATATTGCATACGTGAGGGGACTTCAAAAAGTTTGTGGAGAAGTTGAATGAAAAGATAATGGCAGTTTTCCACAACTTTTTGAAGCTCCATTGTACAGTGCAGCTCCTGTAGAAGGAACCTGGTGACCCTGCTCTCACTGCTCAGTCTGCACAGTGCTTTTTAATGACTTGTTATAAAACAAAGCCCGAACACTGCTTCCACCATCTTCGTTCCTAAAAGCAAAAGTCCTCTTTGGATTTCTTTCTGTTAACAAAAACAAGTCCCAAGGGAAGTCTTCGTAAAAGTCAAGTGGCAGAAAGTACATTTTTTAACAGTGGCGGTATAGCTATATTTCTTAGACATAATTCCATATTGGGCCCCTACTGTATAAATTCTCATAATCCTGTACAAGTTATTATGGGAGATAGAGGGGACCAAGATGATATTATTTCTAGTATCAAGAATCTTTTAGTAGAACGTAGAAGAAATGAAACCCTCAGGTTTTGGTCATTTTAGAAAACTCCTAAACAAGGCAAGTCCATAAGCATAAGCTAGGTATATAAGTACAAGAAAAAAATTAAGAAATACTGTGATCAGAGCCAAGGGAAAGGGAGGAATGCTTTCTAGAAAAGGCAAGTACACTCTTCTTACTTGAGGTTTCATGAAACAATTTGCCACAACCAGTCATTGGCAAGGATCCCTGGTGGCACTGGGCTAGGTATTGGGCTACTAACTATACAGCTGGCAGTTCAAACCTACTAGCGGCTTTTAGGTAGAAAGAGGAAGCAATCTGCTCTTGCTTAGATTTATAGTCTCAGAAAACCTACATAGGATCTCTGTACGTCAGAATCAGACAAATGGCAGTGAATTTAAGGTCACTCTCAGGTAGGTAAGGCTAGACATACTATTAGTTACATTTGGAGGTTATCACTTATTCAATGGCTGATTTCAGATGTATTTTACCAGGCTTTACTTCCTACTTCATCTTAGTCTAGAAGCTCAGCTGAAACATACCCAGCATCATAAAAAACACCCAAGCCTCCACTAACAGAAAAGTGGTGGCTGTGCATGAAGTGCACAGATTGGGAATTGAACTTGAGTACCCCACAAGGAAGGGGAGACTTCTGCCAATGAACCACCAACTTCCAGCCCAGTTTACAAGTGATCATACAGGATTAGGCGGCAATGTGTGCTTTTGTACATGGGCTGGGAACAGATACTCCCACAGCTAACAATAAAAACAACCCCAAAGTATTCCATAACAGGCTGCACATCCTAGAATAAATCAATGTACTCTATGGCTTGTTTTTTTTGTCTGCAGTATATAACAAGTACATCTTACTTAATGGACCTTACAAGGGCACTACCAGGATTACAAGTAAATGTTTACAGGGTGCTTGGAACAGCATGAGCCAAGGTTGTATTCAGCATGCAAAACACTATAATTACATGGACACAACTGCTTTTTGACAAGTTTTGATTAATCCACTTTTTAAAAACTTCTAAAACATCACTGCAGGGTATTAATGTCATACTTTTATTCAGCTGCAAAATTTAGTAAAATGTATTAGTGATTCTGGTGGGGAAAAATCGCATAGTGTCTTAGCTATCTAGTGCTGCCATAGCAGAAATAACACACATGGGCAACTCTAAAGAAGAATCATTTGTTTTCTCACAGTTCCAGAAGCTCAAATTTTAAATCAGTGTCAGCTAGGTCGATTCCCCTTGTGTCCTCACTCCTAGTTCATGTTGTTTGCTGGGTTGGCATTCCTTTCCTCGCTGTTGGGTCCTCGCATACCTTGTTTCTTCCTCTCTATCTCTGTATCTTTATCTACTGTGCTATTTTTGTAACTCAACTTAAGCTCAGAATCCACTGGCCCCATTAACACAGTAAAATTAAAATGCCTATTTACAAAGGGTCATGTGTATAGGTACCAAAATCCAAATCCAACCAGTTGCCATTGAATCACTCCCAACTCATAGTGATCCTATGCACTACAAAGTAGAATTGCACACCATGGGCTTTAATTGCTGTGACCTTTAACAAGCAGATAACCCAGTCCTTCTGCAGTGCCTCTGTGTCAGCTCAAAGTGCCAACCTTTCAGTTAGTGGCCTAGCATGTAATTGTGTGTGCCATTCAAGGGTTAGCATTTCAATAGATATTTGGAGTGGGCATAATTCAATCCCTAACACTGTTCTCATGTAAAATAATATTTTACATTGTCTTTGGGGGAGTCATGGCTTTGATTAATACATATACTTTGAACTCTGTGTGAATTTACATATATGCACAGTAAGATCAAAAGAAAATCTAAGGTTTGAAGATGACTTTCTTTGGGATTCAGAAATTTGAATACGAATCACAAGTGGTTTACTGGAAGCACAACCAACTGTTATGTCTAAAATTTTAAGGACCCAGGGGAAATTTAAATTGAAAAAGAAAACGAACTGAGAGAACTATTATTTTCTGGAGGTGGAGAGAGTAAGTGGTCCCTACGTGGAAGCCATTCTTTTTCTGTTCAAACCATGGGGCAAGGGTACCCAAGCTTTCTGCATACTTCTAGAGGGCTGAAAGCAAAGACCAGAGGGTGACAATTGAGATGGAGGCTCTAGAGAGACTCGATGGGTCTACTAAAATATATTTGTAGAGGAGACTATACAGATTAAATTGTCAAGATGAGTCTCTATTGGGAGTATGCCATCATGGCTAGTGGAATTGAAGGTCATTGATCCTGACTATGAGTCAAGAGAAGGGTTCTTTTAGAGTCCAGGAAGCTCAGTTATCCAGGTTATAAGAGAGAAAAACCACCTCTTAAGCAAAGTTGAAAAGTATAAGAAAGGGACCTAGTAGACTGTAGGTCAGCGGTTAGTGTCCATGGGGAAACTAAGCCCATCACAAATGATAATATTGCATGGAGGCTAAAGTGTAATAGAAATAAGGGTCACAGTTCCTTGTGACTTCATAGAGAGACCTGTCTCCCACTGCATAGTACAAGATCATGTACAAATGCAAAGAGACAGAGGTAGATGAAAGAGAAATGTCTAAGGACAGCAGCAGCCATCACCAGAGTAATAAATATAGTTACAGCAGAATTCTTGATATATTTCAAACCAGACTACAGATTAGTACAAGGGGCGCTTGAGAGGCCCCTACAATGAATATACTTCAACAGCCATTACTTTCAGACACTAGACTCCCAGGCTTCCAACTTCTAAGAGTGTAAGAGGGTTATAGCTTTAGTAGGAGTCCAAGCTTTAAAAGACACTCCAACATGTAAGGCAGATGTATTCAATAGAATGTGCTGATATCGTTGGTTGATGATTTTGGGGAGTATATGAAGTCAGTTTTCTGATCCAACCCTTATAAAAATTACTTCCAGATGAACTTAAAGGGAATCATGAATATTACAGGAAACAGGAACTGATACCTGTTTTCATAATGGGGAAAACCTTGCTAAGCATAAACACAAAGACTAAAAGGAAAAGTACAACTCTAATATATTAGAATATGTAAAATTATAGAACAAATAAAATTCAAGCTATAAATTAAGGGGTATTTTAGCATATGGTACAAAGTTTAATGCCCAAAATAGATGCAGAACTTACAAAAATTAATAAGGGATAAGTACTTTCAATAGCATAATGAGCAATCACCAGTTTCTGTTAATTCTGACTCTTGGTGACCCTGTATGTGTCAGAGTCGAACAATTTTCCATGGCTCTATTTAAAAGCACACAACTTACTTCTGAAGTAACCAAGTGGATTTAAACTGCCAACCTTTTGGTTAGTAGTCTAGCATTTAACCATTTGTACCACCATAAGACCAAATCTGGCTCACCATTTTTTTTGTAAGTGAAGTTTTATTGGAACACTGAAAAGATCCAAACCTAACCCACTGCCAAAGGGTCCATTCCATCTCATAGTCACCCTATGGAACTTAGCAAACCCGCTTGAGTTCATGAGACTGTAAATATTTACAGGAGCAGACAACCTCAACTTCCTCCCATGGAGTAGCTGATGGGGTTCAAACTGGAGTAACCCATGATGCCACTCTGGCTCCTTTATTAGAATACAGCACGGCTATTTAGTTACATACATTTTTTTCTATGGTTGCTCTTGTACTACAATGGCTGAGGTGAGTCGTTGTGACAAGATCACATGGCCTGCAGAGTCTAAAATATTTATTACGTGGCCTTTTAAAGAAAATGTTTGTTGATCCTGGGACTCAAAAGGTGTATTCAAAAAGAGAATTCACAGAGGAGGAAATATAATTTACCAATCTATTTAAAATATAAAATCATCAAATAATTTAAATCAGAAAAACAAGATACCCTGTTCTGATAGTATTCAGGAATGTCCAAGGAAACAGGTGCAGTTACATCACACTGTGTGGAATGTCAATGGACTGCTCTCCTTCTTAGAGATACTGGCTTCAGAAATGATCATATCTTGGGGCACTGTTATTCTGCTGCTAGGATTTTTGTCTTGAGGAAATGAGAGAGATGCACAAAGCTAATGCATAAGGATAGTCTTGTAACTGTTATTAATAATAATACAAAACATAAAATAGTTATGTTCAAAATAATTGAATTCCACAGGATAATATTCATAATATTAAGTGGGGAAAAAAGTGAGGGTAAGTTGATCTGAAATGGTATGTGTTCTTACAATTCAGGCATACAGATACTCCCTCCCTAGTACCTGTTTTTGCTAAGTGAAAGAAATTCAAAGTATTTTTTCACCTTTGTGCAAAAAAAGTGAAAAGTCAAGCAACCATTTAGCTTAGACTTTAAAGAGACAGTGTATATGGTGAGTACCAAGAGTTGTGTCACCATGACCCTTCCTAAGCACTACATTCAACATTAAGCCTGTGGACACTATCTATTAGTGTTATTTAGGTTTTACATTATTGAATATGATTTGGTAGGTTATTTTGTGGGCCTGGGAAAGTTCAATCCCTTCCCCCTCATAAACGAATGGTAATTGCTTTTCCACTTTACATCATTTCCGTTTACAAAAGGGTTCACAGGAAATGCTGTAATTTCAGAATAAGGGGGAAAGTATTATCTGATAAACTGTGGGTCAACTCACCAGAATAAGTATATGAAAAAAAAATCCCATAAACAAAAGACATCTTAAGGGAAGAGGAAGTTACAATGGATGTCTTCACCCCACCTCTGCACCACCACATAAAATAAAAACAGTAACACCGTCCTTCTCGATTCACCAGGTTATGAGTCTCAATTAAGACTATATTTATGAAAAAGCTTTGAAAACTGCCAAGTGATTTCTAAATATGTTGATCTTATTAGTTAGTTGATCAGAGGCAATTCCTCAGAAACTCAGTTCATAAGAAGAGTTTGTTTATCATTAACTCCCGGTGTTTTCCTCAGCCATGGCAATTCTAGTGCAACTAATTTGACTGAGATGAAGCCTTTTGATAATGTTTCAGGTGGAACAGATTTCTCCTCGCAAAGGGACTAGTTTTTAATTTCCAGTAAGGTTGAAAGGCAAGCATCTAAGAACAGTAGAGCTTCTGATGTAGCCTGGTTAATGCTGCGGTGTTTTATTACCTCCATTTGCTATAATACTGCTTTTATTAATTTAGTCATCTCCTTGACTCATGCTATCATACCAGCCACATGTGCTTGTGTTCAAAATTAAGTTCCACACTCCTTTCATTTTCATAGAAGCCTTGCCCTTTTTCCCCTTCTATACTTAATTGGACTACACTCTTCTCACTACAATTACCCCTCCCATTTACCTCAATGCAGAATACCAACATCTTGATGCTTTAATCAAGGCAGTAGAATAGTGATTGGAGGTAGGTTGGAGTGGGAGGGGGTGTGGTATGGAAAGGGTAATAACTTAGCCATAACTATCAAGTTATTTTTGTGTCTCCAGAATATACCCATTGATAGTTATATAAAGTCAAATGGCTAGAGAAAACATAAGAGACAATGGTCTCTTTTCTGTCATATCCTCACTATTCTTACCACCCATGCTTGCAACATGAGATAATACTCAAATCTAAAAGTCTTCAAAACATGTGGAATATATTAAACGCTAAAATTCCCACCATCCTGTTCAAGTCATGGCGTTCTTTATTTTTGCTTCGCCTTTCCCCCTGCTATCACCTTAGTTAAGGAGAAGCATGCACCTACTAACTGAAAGGGCAGCGGTCTGACCTTAGCAGTGACCCGACAGGAAAGAGAGGTGGCAATGGGCTCCTAGAAACTTGTTGTTAGGTGCAGTCAGGAGTTGGTTCTGAGTCAGAGAGCCCCTATGTACAACAAACAGAACACTGCCTTGCTCTCTGCACTGTCCTCTGTAAAGATTAAAGCCGTGGGAACCATGGAGCTGTTCTACTTCTATAGGTTCACTATGACAGTAATGGATTTGGGGGTTTTGCTATATCACCTTAGTAAAGTTGTTCTAACATTTTAGCTGGCATCAGCCACACCTGGAAGGATTGTTAAACTAGATTCTTGGGCTCAACTACTGGAGTTTCGGATTCAGTCAGTCTGGGATGAGGCTATAAAATCTGCATTTTTAACACCATCATAATAGTGATCTTGCAGTCTGGGAGCCCCCATTTTAGAAACACTGTTGCAGTCCTTGTCTTCTAGATTACTACAATCACCTCCTACTCTTTATGCCAACACACTGTCCATGTTCACTCCCTGCAGGATAAAATCGTGCGTATTGGAACAAGCTTTGGAGTCACATTGACCTTGGTCTGAATCTTAATTTTCAGTCACGGACCCTGTGATCTTGGAAAAGTTAGATAAAATTTTTCTAAACCTCAATTTTATCAACTAAAACATGGAAAAATAATATAGCACATACTTCCTAACATTGTTAAGAAGATTTCAGGATATAAGTATAAAGCCTACCACATAATGATTGTTACCTAGTAAACTACTGCCGTTGACTAGATTCAAACTCATAGTGACCCCATAGAACAAGATACAACTGTCTCCTTTAGGTTTCTAAGACTTTACATCTTTCTGGGAGCAGACACGCTCATATTTCTCCCATGGAGCAGTTCACAAGTTTGAAAAACTGATATTGCATTTAACAGCTCAGTGCATATCCCACTATGCTATCAAGGCTCTTTGCTATCTAGTAAGACCTCAGTAAATCATAGCTATTATGACCATTGTTTACTAAATATACACTCTTAAAACTTATGGTCAAGAACATCAATAAAGTAAGGCTACTCAAATGTATCCTCATTAAAAATATGCACAAAGATATTTATGTAAGCAGTGATATTTTGCAGGTAGGCACCAGCTGGAAATACATGTCCAAAGATATCAAGGTTGGTGAATAAATAATGGAACAGTACATTTCTTAGTGTATGTGAAAGTTGACTGTTGAATAATGAAGACCAAAGAAGAATAAATGTGTTTGAATTATGGTGCTGGTGAAGAATATTGAAAGTATCCTGGACTGCCAAAAGAACAAACAAATCTGTCTGGGAAGAAATAAAAGCAGACTGTACCTTACAAGCAGGGATGGCAAGACTTTGTCTTATGCATTTTGGAAATGTCAGGAGAGACCCGGTCCTGGAGGAAGACACCCTGCTGGGTAGAGTAGAAGGGCGGGGGAAAGAGGAAGGCCCTTGACAAGATGAACAGACACGGTGGCTGCAACCATTTCTCAAATATAAGAACCATTGTGAGGATGGTGCAGGACCGGGCAGTGTTCACCGGGTCACTGTCGGTCACAATTGCTTGATGGCACCTTAACAACAACAACAACAACAGCAACAACTAACAACTTTCTTAGTTTCTTAGCCCTCTGCGTTGCAGAAATACCACATGTTGGGGTCTTTAGAGAACAGAAGTAGGTTTGCTCATAGTCTGAAAGGCTAGAAGGCCTAATTTGGAGCCACAGGTCCAAGGGGAGATTATTTCTCTCTGTTAACCTTGCGGGATGATTCTTGTCCCACACTAAAGGGGAAGGGATTATATAAAAGTGGGGACACCAAGTGGCAAGATATCATTGACTTTCACCTCAGAGTCTATCGGTCACAAGTATAGACCCCGCAGCTGTTAACTGATGCCTGCTGACCGTCTACCCTGATTCAGTCACTTGTCCAGCTGGATTTCAGAGTGTAACAGGGCCTTGAATTTTCTAAATTCCATTTGACTACCCAGTATGATACCTTATTATAATAATTCCTTTTATTTTGAACGAGTTAAATCTACACATAATTTGAAAACATATTATAATCCGCCCCTATACCTTTCAGTAAATTATCCACTTTTTACTATTTTACTGCACACTTTCTCTACCTATTCAGAGATGCACACATGTGCTTACACACACACAAACTTTTTGAAATCCCCTTGATGAGATATTTTGTCTAATGGGGACATCAGAACGCGTCACCCCTAAATAGTTTAGTACATATACCCTATGAACAAGGATGATTTTCTACATGACCACAATGCCATTATCCCACTTAAAATGACCATTGAAGTAGTTATATTATCAAATACACTGTCAATATTCAAATTTCCAAATTATCCTAACATTGTCCTTTTCCCTCAGGATCCAATTTAAGATCACACATTACTTTGAGTTTTGGTGCTTGTCATTGTCTTTAATCTAGAACATTTGCTAATATTTGTATATGTAAGTATGTGTGTGTCTTTGAGGATGACACTGATTTGCTTGAGGATCAGAAGCCAGCTGTTTTATAGAATGTCCCATAATATTCATTGCGTGTTTCTTCCTGAGCAGATTCTACTTAAACATGCTGGCAAAAGTGCTACATCAGTGATGGATGTACTCATCTCTGTCCATTTTATAAGGATGCACATGTCAGTTTGTTTCATATTGATGTTAACTTTGTCCTCTTTATTATTAATGGTTTCTGCTATTTTATCCAAGTAATGGCACCATTTTTCCTTTGAGTATAATCTCTGTTACTCAAAATATTTTTAGGTTAGGATTTTAGGATCATTGATGATCCTTGTCAGAAGCAGTTATTATATTGGTGGTTAAAAAATGGAGAGTTATTGTGATAAGAGTTGTATGAGCCCCTAATAAAATGTTTAAAAAAAGAAAAAAAAGAAAATCAAAACAAAAAAAAATGGAGAGTTCCTAATTTTATCTTATCTGCTACATATGTTAATTAGTCAGTGTTATTCTAGAAAGAAGCTCTTTCCCTTCTCCTTTAACCTACCATTTATTTGAGTAAATGTGAATATGTTTAAGAAGTTACTGATATTCTGTTATTTAATGTGTTATTGCCACTATTTTTTATTATCAAATTTGAAGGTTTTGTTAGTCTGGCTTCTATGCTCTTTTTCAATATCTCCCTAATTTTTCAGTATTTGTGGCCTAAGGAGTTCTGTCTTCCTCTTCTACTTTGCTGAGAATTAGCTATTTTTCTCAGGATCACCGGCTTCTTGTGATAAATGATATTTGGAAACAGGTTCAAGTGATCAATGTGTTTAATGCTACTTGAGCTGTATTATAGATAGGTTTCGTGTCAACTTGGCTGAGCTAGGATTCTCAGTAGTTTGGCAATAAAGGCCTCTTCCCATGATATGACCTAACACAATGTAAATAGCCCCATGATGGGATGGTTGTGAGCAGCCAAGCAACTGGATGAAGATTAGGATGTCCTGCAAACCCTTATGTTGTTCCTAGCCTGATGTCTCCTGGGGTGTGTGGCTTACTGCATACACAGAAGTAGATGCTATGGAGAACTCCATTCTTTTTCTCTTCTTTCTGCTTGCCACCATCTGCCATCTGGCTTCTTAGGATTTGGGCCATTGACTTACTATGTTGCCTGCTGATCCTGGGAGCAATCAGCAGCCTACCATGTTCCCTGCCAACTCTTGATTCATTTGATTGGCCTCCATGAACCTGATTCCTGGTTTATCTTGCTACCTCCTTGCTCCTCAAGCCCCAAAATTTCATGCATCATTAAGGGCCTCCAGATTATAATCTGACTCACAAACTGAAGCCATACTGGATTTACTCACTTCTGAAATGTTATGGGCCACCGTTTATTAGATAAGTGCCACTGATTTTGTTTCTCTAAAGAACCCAGCCTAACACAAGGAGATACCCTATTATTATGTACTGGATTTCCTGAACACTAGCTATGCTTTTGTATTCATGCCCATAGCTTCTTATTCCATTCACTGGAAATAGGCTAACTAAAATGCCTAGGGAACAGAGGATCACAACATTCCCGTTGCACTCTGTTCTTAATAATCAGCTCCTGATAATTCCTATCTCATGTATCCCACGAGGAATTCTTATCTGAACCCAGTGATAGAGGTAGTCATGGTGGTTGAGAAGAAAGGTAGGTAGGTTTAAAGGTAAAGGAAGAAAAACGTAGAGAAAGAAAAATCTATGCAAATATGCACATGAAAATGTTGGCGTTTAACGGTAACATTTTGATACTAGTCTCTGTCCTCTGATAGCATCTCTATATTCATTCTCTCCTATGTAATTTCATACAGGCACATAATTAAGTACCATCTTTATCCCCAACTCTGATCAACCTTTCCCCAGAACTTTGGCTTGTATGTTCAATGGCCTCCTTCAGGAGGAT
The DNA here is from genome assembly GCF_000313985.2 of Echinops telfairi. Taxonomy (NCBI): domain Eukaryota; kingdom Metazoa; phylum Chordata; class Mammalia; order Afrosoricida; family Tenrecidae; genus Echinops; species Echinops telfairi. Next base: position 8,649,987 of record NW_022109980.1, read on the forward strand.
AATAGACACCTCAAGCACAACATGTCAGAAACAAAATACGATTACCCCATCTCCCAGCTCACCCATTACTGCAAATACAGAAAGCAATCACAGCAAATATAGCAACCATTTCAAGTCTGGGAATCATCCCTCATCTGCCACATCCATTCAACATGAGTCCTAGCAGCCTTATCGCCTACATAAATCCTGAGTCTGAAAACACTTAACTCCCTGTTCACTGTTAAAATCCAAGTTACCATCATCTGTCATCTGGAATTCCTCAGTTGCCTCTTCACAAGATTTCCAGTTTCTGTTCTTGTTTAGCCAGAGTTCATTAGCCATGCAAAGTTTGTTGTTAACTGCTGTTGAGTTGGCGGCCAACTCAGAGAGCTCCCATGTGTCCTGAGAAGAACTTCTCCTGAGAGTTTTCTTGGAAACAGTTTGCCAGGCCCTTTCTTCTTCGGAGCTATTAGATGGGGTCAAATTGCCAACCTTTAGGCTAGCAACTGATTAGAAGTTGTTGGTGCCAGCCAGGCTCCTATACAAAGGCAAGAGTGATGGTGTCACATGTAAATTCGACATCCTTCTCTGACTTTCTAGTTGCCATTTCATGGACTCTGTGTCTATCAGAGTGGAATTGTGCCCCATAGGGCTTTCAGTGGGCAATTCTACAGAAGTCCATCCGCAGGTCTATTTTCTAGAGAATCTCTGCATATACTAGGACACCCAACTTTTCAGTTAGCAGCTGAGCACATTAACTTGTTGCACTACCGGAGACATCACTGATTTAAAATCTTCTGGTGACTTCTTCCACAAATGTAAAATTATAATCCACACACCTTATTCTATTGGTCCAACCAATAGAATATGGCCAAAACAATGGCATAGTTTTCTGTCTCCTTGTCTCTTTGCTTAATACAATACAAACATATTTATTCCTTTGATTCTTTAAATATTCCAATATTGTTTCCGTATCAGAGAGTTTCACTTTCTGTGTCTCTGCTTGACTGATTTATACTCACCATTCAGACCTGAGTTTAAACCTCACCGTGTTTGAGAGGATTTTGGTAAACATCTATACAAGCCAAAGTTCTGGGGAAAGGTTGATCAGAGTTGGGGATAAAGATGGTACTTAATTATGTGCCTGTATGAAATTACATAGGAGAGAATGAATATAGAGATGCTATCAGAGGACAGAGACTAGTATCAAAATGTTACCCTTAAACGCCAACATTTTCATGTGCATATATGCATAGATTTTTCTTTCTCTACGTTTTTCTTCCTTTACCTTTAAACCTACCTACCTTTCTTCTCAACCACCATGACTACCTCTATCACTGGGTTCAGATAAGAATTCCTCGTGGGATACATGAGATAGGAATTATCAGGAGCTGATTATTAAGAACAGAGTGCAACGGGGAATGTTGTGATCCTCTGTTCCCTAGGCATTTTAGTTCCCTAGGCATTACAGCTCGTCTCCCGGCTTATTTTCATCATTTTGCTGCTGGGTGCCATCAAGTCGGTCGGACTCATAGCAACACAGTGTACAAGACCAAACACTGACCTTCTGTGGCATCTTCACAAATGTTGCTATGTCTGAGCCCATTTGAGTTGCCTTAATTAATGTTCTCTATTGTACTCTCCTACATGATCTCTATGGGTTCTAATATCCATTGTGATGGCTACACATAGAAACTCAGGGACAAAATTCATGAATTTTGTTAAAGCATGTTCACAAGTTGTACTGCCTTGGAGAAATTCTTAAGATAGTTGCTTACCAATACATATTACAAACTCTCAGGTCTGCTAATAAATGACCAAAGGGACATACCACTCTGCTGTAAACTTCAATTTGAAGGCATTCAACTCAAGCTCCATGGGCTAGTAAACCCAGCTCTCTGAATTAAGTGCCCAGAGGCACCCCACTTTAGTAAGCCACAGCCCAAAGATACTTAGTTCCATTTCCAGAAATCAGCAAGTCCACTTCCCCAATTATGTGCTCAGAGGCACCTCACTTTTTAGGCCAGCCTCTTACATAATAGCCCCAGCTTTACTTGCTCCATGGCTTAGCAAATTCATTAATCTCTCCCATGCTCTCTGGCTCCTGATTCTGCTGCTGCTCCACCGATGCTATAGGTATCATCTAAATCCAGGAGATTCACTGCACTACTCAGGACTCTTTCTGGTTATGAGATCCTTCCTCCTGCTTGCCAGAGGGCTCATTTTATACACAGCAGGACCCCATTCCAGGGAATCCTGGTCGCAAGGACTCACAGGTGGAATCCTATCAATATCTTCAACCACTTTCTTAGCAGACCCATGCTGGGAAAGGTAATTTGGTGGGAGTTCCACTTTTGGGCTAGAAGAATCATATGAAATAATTCACTGCCCTTGCACATGATTACTTTCAATATTCTGAGTCAACACCATAATTAAAAGGCATCGATTCTTCTTCAGGCATCCTTACCCATTGTCTCACTTTTGCATGTATACAAAGTGATTGAAAATACCATGGCTTGTGTCAGACACACCTTTCATCTCAAAGTGATATCTTAACTCAGCAAATCTGTACTCAATTATTTGTTTTCCTTTAAAAAAATATTGTATTGGAAGCTCGTACAATTCTCATCACAATCCATACATACATCCATTGTGTCAAGCACATATGCACACTTGTTGCCCTCATCATTCTCAAAACATTTGCCTCCCTCTCTAGTCCCTAATATCAGTTGCTCACTTTCTCCCTCCCTCCCCACTCCCCTTCCCTTCATAGATCATAAATTATTATAGTTTTGTCATAAGTTACCCTGTCTGGTGTTTCCCTCCGCCCTCTTCTCCACTGTCCATCCCCCAGGGAGGAGGCAATACTTAGATTCTTATAATTGGTTCCCCCCTTCAACCCCACATTCCCTTCACCCTCCAGGCATCACCCCTCTCACCACTGGTCCTGAAGTAGTCATCTATACTGGATTCCCTATGTTTCCAGTTGCTATCTGTACAAATGTACATTCTCCAGTCCAGCCAGATTTGTAAGGTAGAATTGGGATCATGATAGTGGGGGGGAGGAAGCATTAAAGAACTAGAGGAAAGTTATATGTGTCATTGATGCTACCCTGCACCCTGATTCGCTCGTCTCCTCCCCACAACCCCTCAGTAAGGGGGTGTTCAGTTGCCCACCGATGGGCTTTGAGTCTACACTCTGCACTCACCCACCTTTACAATGATATGGATTTTTGTTCTTGGATGCTTGATACCTGATCCCTTCGACAGCTCGTGGTCACACATGCTGGTGTGCTTCTTCCATGTGGGCTTTGTTGCTTCTGAGAAAGTTGGCCGCTTGTTTATCTTCAAGCCTTTAAGACCCCAGACGCTATATCTTTTGATAGCTGGGCACCATCAGCTTTCTTCACCACCTTTGCTTATGCACACGTTTGTCTTCAGTGATCGTATCAGGAAGGTGGGCACCCACTGATCTGATTTTTAGTTCTTTGATGTCTCATAACTGGTTCCTTCTGCACTTCGTGGTCAGCAAGACTGGCGTGCTTCTTCCATGTGGGCTTTAATGCTTCGCAACTGGATGATTTTTTTTATTTTTTACTGTATGTTTTCCCAGTAGAATATATGGTTCATCAGCGCAGACTCTTCATTCATCCCATTTTCTGTTCTACTCTTGATACTTAACATAGTGTCTTATATATAGAAGGAGTCCAGTAAAAAATATGCTTAATAAACACATGGAAAAACTAAAACTACATAGGAAGCATATGATGGCTGGTCAAGAGTGAAGAACAACTCTATATAGTACTTTTGTAAATTTATATACTTAAACTTGCCCACAGATGTTCCCTTTTCTTTGTACAAATTTCTGAACACTTTTCCATTTCTTCATTATTACAGAGCAGAGAACATGGTGGAATATGTCACAATTTACATAGCTGGTACCATAAAATATATAAGTGCACAGCAGGTATAAAATGTTCTTCACCTCATTGAGAAGTTGGAAAGCACGTACTTGCTTGTGGTCTGCCTTCCTATACTTACGCTATGCCTGAGGGTTATCTTTCCACCTCCTACCTATACAATTGAATATATCTCATTATAAGCCCTTTCCTTGCTCTGCCAGTGCTACTACAAAGGAGCTAGCACTTTGGGGTTTGTATTCAAGTTCTACCATAAAATGCCCCATTCCATCTAAGCAACCTTATCCCCCATTGTCCCTCCAGAGTAAATGGAGAGGAAACAAATTTTGCCAACACTATGGAAATGCACAGAAGTGGAGGGTTGGGAGAAAAGAGGAGCCAACAGCAGTTGGTACAAGAAGGACGAAAATGTTCCAAACTTGATTGTGGTGGCTATTACACAACCCTTGCTAATATGATTTCACTATTAACTTGCATGATACATTAATTATAGATCAATAAGACTGTCCTTTACAAAAAGAACCTAGAATTTAATGTTATTTTGCTTTAAAAAATAGTGTCCAAGCCAAAGGAAGAATATCCTGGGGAATTACAATATACACCAACAAGAAACATAAAGGGGCATATGTGATGCAGGACCCATTAATCATATTTATGAAAAAAATTATTATGTCCATCTTCATCTACTGCTATTGTGACAAGTTGCCTCTACATTCTGTTTGGCAGACAGGGTCCTCATGAGGTGCCTCAATATGGTTAAAGTGTCTTGAATTTATTCTACCTTTTTTTTTCACAATCAAGGCTTATAGCAGGAACAGTCAAGAATCTAAAACTGTTTTGCATTGGGCAAATCAATTTAAAATGATCTCTGTACAAGCATTAAAAGGCAAAGTTCTTAAGTGGAAGACTAAGGTGGGCCTAACCCAACCCATGGTAATTTCAAATGCCTAATATGGACAATGAGTAAGGAAGAAAGCAGAAGAATCGGTGCATTTGAATTATGGTGTTGGCAAATAATAGTGAAAATATCTTGTTTAAATATGTCTCTGTCATCAGTAGATGGCTTCTGACCAGTACTATCAACAATACACTTACCTTAGTTTTGCTAGGTACCTTCCAAAAAGGCAGATTTTAAGGTTAGGGCTAACTTCAGAATTTTAATAAAACTCAAGTGACCACCTGCCCAAGTTGCTGAAGCATTGCAACGTGTTCACAGAAAAGCTCTTCCACATAAAACAAGTGTTTTTATATGGAGCAAGTGTTTTCAGGAAAGCTGGGGAGATCTGAAAGTTTAGAAACTGGTTCAAGGAAACCATAGAATTACCATGAATGTGATGGCTACTGAAACTGGGATCTCACATGGTTTCAGAATTTTGATTTTTAAGTGACATCTTGACCTTAGCCAGCTTTGCACTGACTATTGCCTGAAGTATTGCACAAAGACAAACTAGCTCCAGGAATCGATCTTTACATGTGTCCTTTAAAGGAGATCAAAACTATTGAAGACAATTTTATGAAAAGAAACATTACCAGAGATCAGTCTTGGATTTACCAATATGATCCGGAGAGCAAGATCCAAGTGGCTTCTGAGGGCATAGAGTGGGTCAGTTCAAGGCTCAAAGTTACAACAATTATTATGGGAGATTCCAAATCTTGATATATTCTCTCAAAGGACACAGGACACACATGATGGACTTATTATGAAGAAATTGGAACAAAACTGGGCTTATTATGAAGAAAGTGAGAAAAACGCCTGGAAATTTGCTTCAAGGAAAATTTTTTCCCCATCCTGACAACAAACCTGATCAGTCTTTGAAGGTAACAAGGGCTCTCCTAGCAGCTATTTTCTCAGAAAATTATACCCCATCCACCTTATAGCTCTGATAATTGTTTCATAAGACTTCTTTTTGTTCTCAAAGAATCTGCCAAAACTGCCATCTTGACGTAGTGTCATTAAAAATTGCAGAATTTTTCAGGGAAAGTTTAGAGATGAAAACATTGTGTTCAGAAGTATATTGACCTTGATGAAAAAAATCAGTAAACAACCCCCCCCCCCAAAAAAAAACACCCCCAAACTCACTGCCATCTCATCAATTCTGATTGAAAGCGACTGACCGTATAGGACAGAGGAGAACTGCCCCAAGGGAAATCTTTAATAAAGCAGGTTTCAGCTTCCTCCTGCTGTGGTTTTGAACTGCTGGCATTGCAGTTAGCAAGGCTTCACATTTTAATATTTGTGTTTAATAAAATTTGTTCTGATTTTCTAGAAATACCTTTTTATATACCCTGATACCAGTACATTTTATAACTTACTCAGGCTGAACAATCCTGCAGGGATTGCTTGCGACTTACAGAGGAGGAAACTGAGAGCAGAGCAGTTAATAGCTCTTCCAATCCTTCACAACTAAGTAAATTGCAGAGCCATGGTTCCAATCTGTGTGCTTTGCTTCAATCTGAGCTTTCAACTATACTATACCGTGTTAATTGTGAGACTGGCACAGGACTGGGCAGTGTGCTGTTCTGTTGTACATCCTACTACTACTCACCGCCATGGAGCCAATACCCCGGAAGGTTCCCAAGACCGTAGTTGCTTACAGGAATCGAAAGCCCAGTCTTTGTCCCCTGGAGTTGCTGGTGGCTTTGAACTTCCCACCATGTAGATCACAGCCCAATGTGTCACCGCTAACCCACCAGGGCTCCATGGATTCTGTTGTACACAGGGTTGCTCCAAGGGGCAACCTACTCGATGGCACCGAACAACAACCAACTGTTTCAATAAAGAAGAGTGGAGCATCTCTGGGTTGGAGGGATGTCGATTTAAAGGAAAAAAATGAATTCTAACTTTGTAAGCCAAATCGCTTTTCTCCAGATTCCTCAGAAATGAGACATGAGTGTATATCCTGCCACAGTTTGTCTACTGCTTGGTTCTAAATTTGTCAAAGCTTCCTCCAAAAATCACCTTTACCATAACCAATTCCTCCCTGATTTCATTCAGAATGTCAAGGATTTGCAGCAGGAAAGTGAGTAAGAGGTGTGGTCCGATGCAATGAGAGAACATATGGAACTGCTCATTTAAAACAGGCCTGTTTCAACGCCATCCAGGCGAATTTCGTGTGCTGAAGTAGCACAGAGACCTTGCTAGAAGGTTAGATGTTGTGCTATAAGAATAGCATGGCCCCAAGGACTAGGCTCGAGTGAGACTCCGGAGGATATTGCAATTTCATTAAAAAATGTTTTATAGTCTTATAACTTTCCAACCTCCACAAACAAAAATTCATTTCTAGCTGAAACTTGATGTCATTGTTTTCTGGCTGGAATGTGAAGATTTGGGGAATGGGTGAAAGAAATTTATTGAGTTGTTAAAAATATATGATCCAGGTCTTGTCTGGTTTTCACCTCCCTGGCTCATAAACACAGTTGCACTCTTTCATGCTTCATTTCTGTCAATCACTGTGACAGGCAGTGTGGAATTCCCTTCCTCCTCTGCCTTCCCAAACAAAAGTCAAGTAAACAAAAATACTATTTTCATGCAACCACAAATATTTTAGTGAAGTTGAAGTATTTCCCATTTCCAAGACACCTTGAGATCTATTCTCAGGGTAGCGAAAGTGGAGACTGCAATGGTATTCCTTAGCAGGGCAATGGTGAAGGCGGCACCAGGATTTTCATTATTCTGGGCCAGTGGGGAAGGTGAATGGGCAAAGACCTTAAACCATATGCTAGGTAGAATGCCCCTAGAAGTGCTTGGTGCTTCTGTCCAGATGTGAATTCAGAAAACATTTCAAGAAGGAGCTTGGCAGAAATGTTTTTTGCTTTGGGCATTTAAAACCCACAGCCATTGAGTTGATTCTGACTTATAGAAACACTAGAGTACATAATATCTGTTTGTCTCCAATCCTGTACACTGGAGAAGACTGCATTCTCTTTCTCCCAGGATGCAGCTTGTGGAGTTGAAATAAACTGAAACGGAGGCAACGTAAAAGTCTATCGGATATGTTCACCATTATCTACCAAGCTGCTCTTGTGGTAGTTGTTTAGCTTTTTGGAGCTGCCAACTGTAAGAATTGATTGTTACTCATAAATATAAAACTTGCTGTAAATCCTCCGTGACACAGAATAACCAAAAACAAAAAGAAAAACGGGGACAGGTGGAAACATGCTTGTACCTTCTCAGGATGTCTGCTCACTGCGGAAGAACTGGAGAGTCTTGGGACCCTGCCCGAGCCTGAGCAAGGTGTACACGTTTTGTCTTACTGGATTAGAGCTAGCTACTGGATTCACTACAGTCCTCAAGCCACTGCTACATAATCAAAGAAGTCAGCTGGGCATTCAGCAATTCCTATTGTAATTCCAGTTACTGAAATGGTTCTGCTTTTCACACATGGACAACCTCTTCCATGAGCTCTGTAACCCCATTTCCTTAGATTCTACGTGATGTGTAAAAGCCAAACCCAGAGGTCAAAGGAGAAGAAAGAGCCACCAAGGATTCAAGCATAAACCACACGAAGGCATAGCTAGAAGTCAACGGTTATTACTTGTTAGGTGCTATCGAGTCGGTTCTGACCTATAACGACCCTATGCACAACAGAACGAAACAGGGCCAAGTCCTGCGCCAGCCTCACAATCATTTCTATGTCTGAGCCATTGTTGAGTCCACCATGCCAATCCGTCTTGTTGAGGGTCTTCCTTTTTTTTCACTGCTCCTCCAGTTTACCAAGCATAATGGCCTTCTCCAGGGACCGCTCTCTCCGGATAACTTACCCAAAATGCATGAAGCAAGACAGTCAAGCCATAATGTATATGTTTGAAAGCACAGATTCTGGACCAAGCTGCCTGGGTCTCATTCTTGGCTCTTCCATTTACTAACTATATGACATAGGGCAGGTCATTGTACCTCTCTGTGCCTTAGTTTCCGTGTACGCAAACCCTTACAGGGTTAGGAGGCTGAAAGAAAGGAACTGTTCTCAAGAGGTTAGAACAGTTCCTGACATACATCAAGTGCTATTTAGGTGTTTGCTATTATGATAAACTACAGTCCTAAATTTTCCCAATCTTCCTGCAGGGACTGACACATAAAGCACCAGATAACGAAATAGGAGTAGATGAGTTGATCCTCATTATTATCGTCATTTGCATTAAAACAAACAAAACTGACAAACAGCTCCTTTATCAAGCGTTCTTTTGCATTTCAGAGAATGTTATTTATCTTCTCTGCACATCTCCTTTCTTTCTAGTCATTTTAGATTTAACCAAATATGGCATATGGCAGTGTCATTCTATATAAATATATGTATATAATTTGAGTTTAAAAATCGAAGTTCAGGAGAAAAAAATGTCAACATGGGCTCACCATTCCAGAAAAAATATTCCCTGAGATCCTTCTGAGATTCTTTTATTTCCTTTCTTTCATGAACAAACATTAGATTATTGAAATGTCACTTCTACGAGAACTATCTTGTTTTCCTTTATCAGCTATAATAATATAAAGACTTCAGCAGAAACATATTAAAAGTCATAAAGGTACTGTTGTTTAGTACATAAAGCAGCACTGTAATCGGGCATTGTTTGGGCTACATTGGAGAATCTAGAAAAGTTAAGAATATAAAAAGCAAGTAAAGGCACCCCCTCGCTTCAATCAGATAACCACTTACAGAGGAATTTCTGGTGTAACTCACTCCTTTCTGGCACCTTCTCAACTGCTTATCCTGAATGATTCTTTGGCATCACTTCTTTGCAAGGTCCATCATTAGAGACACAGTCAAGACAGAGAGTGGAGGCTGACAGTAGAACCAAAGGCAACAATGGAGTTTCTTTGCAAACATCAAGTCCTATAGCATCTTCATGGCACAGTGGAATATGAAGCTTCTAATTGCATGTATCTAAAAAACTGTATTTTAAAATACCTATGTTAAATGAATCAAATTCTAGGTGTTTCTTTTTACACTATGCCAAATTACTGACCATTTTGCCATGAGGGCTCCTTTTTCTATTTCTTTAGAGATCCAAAAATAAATATTCTCTCTCATTCTCTCTCTCTCTCTCTCTCTCCATTTACTCTCTTAGCTTAAGGTTCAACAATTCCAACAATGTAGAACAAAGAATATAGCATCACAAAGAGAAGATCTACCTTGTGCAGATCCTAATAGGAGCTAATTAGAAGTGTTCTCAGTCTTTTGTGATGAGTCAAAATGGCATCTCTTCATTCTTGTTTTCTGATTCAAACTGGATTCTACTCAGGTTTTCCATGACATTACAAATGGTTTACACTTGACTATTAAACTTAAGGTTGGAGTATACAACACATCCACTGGTGCCTGAGAAGAAACGTCTACTGGTCAGCATTCATAAAGATGACAGACAAGTGAACCCTATGGAATATTTTATTCTATAATACATGGTTCAACTTGAGTTGGAAATTACTCAGTGCCAATGAGTTTGGTTTTTTGTTCGTTTGTTTTTATTTATAATTCTTAGATTGTTTTAGCCTATTTACCAGTTTCCTCAGCCCCCGGTAACCACTGATCTTGTGTCTTGCTGTTTTTGCCAATTTGGGGTATTTCATAAAGGTGGGAATATATAATATTTGTTCATTTATCTCATTTTTTAGCTGACCATAAGGTTTTTTGGATTCATCTCTGTGGTGGCATTATTCAGAACTTAATTTCTAACATGGCTGAGTAATATTCCACCCAACAGATAGATCTGTGAAGAATCAGGAATGGGTGTGTCATATGCAATATTTCCCAAAGGTATTTGCCCTTGTATTTGTAGAACTCCCCTCAACAGGATATATCAAAGACACTGTAAAATATCAGAAGCCATTTATTTTTAGAAACTTTGGGTGCCAACATGAGGTTAAACATAAGGCAAAATACTACGTGTTTCCAGTGGTCCCTGAAATAAATGAGTTCAATCCTGCAAGTGCACCATATTTGTAATTTTTTTTTCTTGATGCCTTTGGCCCAAGTGAATTTTTTGAATCTCTCAGGTGGTGGAGCTTTCTTTAGTTACACAACAATTCAGTACACATAGCATGATTTAGTAGAAAGATCACTGGTAGTGAATGCAGAAGGCCAGAGTGCCTTCTAAAAAGAATATCTTTGTAAGTAATAAAATCTCTGAACTTCAATTTCGTTGATGAAATAAGGAAAATAATAGAAGTTCAATCGGATTGACCTATATGAAACTATAAAATGCTATAAAATTATTAGTATGTATGTGAGAGAGAATATAAAGAAAAAGGAAAATTATAGGATAAGAACTTATATTCTCAATTTGGCTCAACCCAATTCTGATTACACTTTTGTTTAAAATATTTGTTAACTTAACAAATAACACTGATACATTTTTGAATATTTAAAATAGAACAATTATATCTAGGGGAGTTATCGCAGAAGATTTTTTGGGTATGTCTGATGTGTTGAGCTACTATCCACAAGTTTAGCAATTTGCAACCACTAGGGGCTCTTCAGGAGAAAGACGGATATTTCTACTCCTATAAAGAGTTACAATGTCAGAAACACACTGGGGCATGTCTAGTGTGTCCTCTTTGTTCACTGTGAGTCAGGCTTGACTTGATGTCCACGAGTTTGATTTTGAACATGGCATACAGACTTTTACCCTAAAATTTATTCTTTTCACCCTTGCCATGCCAGATCAATCTCCTGGAACCTGCTGCAAGTAAAAGCATTTCAGCGCATTACTTTCTCCTTAGTTTGCCAGTTATACAGATGACAATATTTCAGGATAGGGAAAAGGGATGGATGGAAATGGTCAACAGAGAGAAAGTGGGGAGTGCAATTATATTACAAGGATTGCAGTCAATGTCTTTTAACAAAATATGTATGAATTGTTGGATCGAAAGCACATTTACTCTTTAGACTTGCATTCAGATCACAATACACATATTTTTAAATAGGTGTAGATTTTAAGACCAGCCCAGTGTTTCATTTCAGCCATTTTAAAAAACCTGCACCCAAAGTAATTCCTTGCTTACACTCCCCTTGAAATCACTATGCATAAAAAGTCAGAAATATGAAACTTCTCTTTCTGGATTTCAGCAGGTAAAATTTAATTTTTAGAAACTGACCTAATCAAGATGTGAGTTTCTCAAGATGCACCAGCATACAAGAAGGGCACAGTGGAAGCTCAGAACGCTAATTTCCAGCCCTGTCTCCCTTCAATTGTCTGGCACTCTTTTTAACACAATTAGATCTCATTTACAAAAATACTAGCTAATATCTCCTGGTGCTAAAATGGAACTGGAGGCTTGCAAATGGAAATTGGTTACTTAATTTACTCTAAATCAATGTCTCTGTTGATAATGCATCTGTCAATGGAAGTACCCGGGATCCCGCTGAGTGCTGGAGCAGAGCTCCTCAGTCACTGTCTTCGGATGTCCTTTTGACATTAGGGAGAAGATCTGATTTACAATCAGCCTTTAGCAGTGCTGCTCTTTTTCCAGAACGCATTAAGATACACTTAAAATGACCTCCTTCCAAGAGACAATGGTAAAAAGGTCTCAAATGAGATTATTGAGAAGTCCAAGAACCAGTCTGAGGAATCAGTTTTCACAATACCTCCTTGATACACCCAAAGGAGTTTCAAAAAGTCCGTGGAAAAATTTCATTATCTTTTAATTAGATTTATCACCAACTTTTTGAAGCTTCTTTGTGTGATGGGCTCACTGAATGCTTAGGCATTCAGTCTAGGTTCCATCAAAGAATTTAAAGTGTATGTGTGGTTAGTATATGAGGGGGCTTAAAAAAGTTTATGAAACATGGGAAAGGTAAGATAATAGAGTTTTTCAGCAAACCCTTTGAAGCTCCCATGTACAGTTTTGATATATGCATTTCCTGAAAAGGAAAAGAAAGACATTGAAGAAAATGCCCTACTTTATAAGAATCACGAGCCACAACTAATTAAAAAGGAGCTGCATCTTAGCCATCTTGTAATCATCAGTACCTGTCTAAGTACCTTGCTTATAGTAAGAACTTGTCCAATGTTCACTGGATGAAAATATGGTTGCACAAATACATAAATGACAAATATCCATTCTGCTTTATTTTGAGGCTTCTGGGTGATTATTTTAAAAGAACTCATTCCTCTTTAGATTCTGTCACATTAGTATACATACAGAGCTTCTATGATGAAAGAAAAAAATAGCTATCACTCAATTTAAGAGAATTTGATTCCAGATGTGCTTGTTCAATGCAGTGAGTGACTAGCCATCCAATACGATTGAGTAATAGGTTTGACTCAAGCAAATAATCAGTTTGGTAGAGGATAGAAATCATACCCATCTTTTCTGTGTACCCACTAAAGTATTCTAGGCTTTGTGCATTTGCTTTGTTTACTCAATGACATGTAATCTTTTCAACAACCAAGTGAGTAGGGGATTATTTTGCCCATTTGTTTTTAGGAAACTAAGGTTTACAACATTAAGTAACTTGATGAAGATCATAGAGCAAACAATAAATTGGGGATTAAGTTGGGTGTGTAACATCATCATTCACAAATTTCTCCCTTTTCTCTTTGTCTCTAGACATCACCATCTCTCAACGCACGGGCGCGCGTGCGTGCATGCACACACACACCATTGCCAATAGCACAGAGAGTATCTTAGACCCTTCACAACTTAGTTTCTCCTTCCTCGTGCACACTCTGATCTGACCACAAGGCATTACTTGTCCTTTTCCTGAAACTCAATATGTACTTGGTACATTTCTCTGACCTTTTGTTCGTAATTTTTCTCCCTGGATAGAAATCCTTTCTCCCTGTTCTTTGCTTAGCCTGTCCCTTTCATGATTAGATCCAGTTTCAATGTCATTAAGTGCTCTAAATTCTTTTTGTCCAAATTGATAGTATGACCCTTATTACCTTGTAATATAAATAATCAAGTATATGACTATCTCGGCCAATATTTGGGAGGTTCTTGAGAGCATGGATAGTATATATTTATATTTCCATTTATATATTTAATAAATAGCATTATGCATGGTATATCTACCAATAAGATGAAAAACCCAGTATTATTGCTTTAATTATTTAAAAGGTACTATAGTGCCTTTCAGGAATCCTAGCCTAATACCTACCCCTGAGTACTACTAGAGTTCCAATTTCAGTTGTTTTAGAGGGAAAAAATGTGATTATAACTCTAGCGATATTGGAACTGGTTAGACTTCAGTTTCTAGAGCCATAAAGTCGTGATTTCAAATTACAGTTCCACTAATTAAGAGCAGAGCTTGTACAAAGCTTGTGAAGTTTCCTTAACAAGTGCTGCCAGGGAGATTCAAACCACTAGTCTTCAGATTAGCAGGAGAGCACAACCTTTTGTATCATCCAGGAACTTCTGGGCATATGATAAAACCCCAAACCAAACCACTGCCATTGGATTGATTTCAACTCATATGTATAAAGGACACTCCTATAAATATTAGCTATCTTTATTAATAAATTCTAGATGAGCAAAAGTGTTGATCGATGGTTATTCCATCACATGCCTGACAAATAAAATTTTACATGCCAGATGCTGCTCTGATGGGAAGAGACATAGGCCAAGGGCACATTCTTATGCATTTTCTTTTGTGAACTGAAATTATGTCCATAGGCAGAGCCTGTAAGAGGAATGTGAGCTGGTACTACTGGAGTGCCTGCAGGAACTCAGGCAGATTCCTAGCAAAACGCCACTTTGCAGCCTTGAATTCTAATCAGTTCACCATTGGGCTTAATAGAAACTAGAAAACCTTCCGAAATGAAAATAAATAAATAAATAAACCTTCAGAAATGAGCAAAGGTCCACAGTCTAGCCTGTCTGATTGCACAGCCCAGTAAGGCTGGGAGCCACACATTCTGAGATGCAGTTTTGGTCAGACAATTGGGAAATGAGAGCAATTTTACAAACTGCTTCAGTAAATTTATGTCCGAGACACAATAAATTCACGGGTGAACCAGTTGATGGACAGCTTAGCAGAGAAGGTTAACTGGGCTGCGATCAGATTAGCTAGTCTATGTCACTGGCTAGGTGTAGAAAGTATTTTATTTGTAAATGCACTGCTGTTCCATGCCATGGTGCCACTACACCTTGCTATGCCTGCTGCTTGTGGACAAACTCCACTTGTCTTGCTATCACTCCAGAGGCCTGTACTCCTGCCAGTCACATCGCATCACTATACTGTGAGGCTCCACCACAACCTGCTTTACTGGCTTCTGCTACACCTCAACACTTCATCTTCCTACTGTCTGCTTCCTTGACCTTGGCCTAGTGGGCATGTGAGGTGGAAGTACCTTCAGTATATTAACTGTCCCACAAAAGTGAGTTGGACTGCAAACAGACCTTGAACTATTTATAGGGTCTTCCACTTTTGTCAGTGGCTTTCTTTTTTGTTTTTGTTTTGTTGGTTTTGATTTCATTTGTTGTCTTGTTTGGCTTTGCCTGGTTTTTGTGCTTATTAATGTCTCTGCATGTCTACCTAGATAAGATAGGTGGGATAAACAATTGAGAGATGAAAAGAATGGGACTGATGGTTCTTGGGGGGGATATGGGAGATGGGGAGACGGGAGAAAGGAAGGTAGGGGGAACCAACCCAGGGACAAGGGAACAACAAGTGAATTAAAATCAATGGAGAGAAGGGCATAGGATGCCTAGTGGGTCTTAATCAAGGGCAATGTAGCAGCGAGGGATTATTAAACCCGAATGAAGGCCAAAGATAATGGTGGGACAAGAGGAAAGTAAAAGAAAATGGAGGAAAGAATTAGGAGGCAAAGGACATTTATAGAGGTCTAAATACAGGCATGTACATATGTAAATGTATTTACATATAATGAGAGGGGAATAGATCTATGTACTTATTATAACTATGTTAAGAATTAACGTTGCAGATGGACATTGGACCTCAACTCAAGTACTCCCTCAACACTAGAACACTTTGTTCTAATAATCCAGCATTCTAGGATGCTCACCTTCCCGACACGATCGCTGAAGACAAGATGGGTGCATAAGCAAATGTGAAGAAAGCTGATGGTGCCCAGTTATCAAAAGATATAGTGTCTGGGGTCTTAAAGACTTGAAGATAAATAAACAGCCATTAGGCTGAGAAGCAACAAAGCCCACGTGGAAGAGGCACACCAGCCTGTGTGATCATGAGGTGTCGATGGGATCAGGTATCAGGCATCTATGACCCAGAACAGAACCATACCCACGGTGAATGGGGGTGGGGGAGGCATGGAGTGGAGACCCAATGCCCATCTGTGTACAATTGGACATCCCCTCACAGAGGGGTCACAGGAAATAGATGAGCCAGTCAGCGTGCAGTATAGCACTGATGAGACACACAGCTTCCCTCTAGTACTTTAATACTTCCTTCTCTCCAAATCGGCTTAAACCAGAACATGCATACTGCTACAGATAAGAGCCTGCAACATAGGGAATCCAGTGTAGAAAAACCCCTCAGGGCCAACAATGACAATAGAGATACCAGGAAGATAAGGGGAAGGTGGTGGGAGGAGAAAGGGGGAATCAATCACAAGGATCAACATATAGCCCCCTCCCTGGGGGCCAAACAACAGAAAATTGGATAAAGGGCAACCGAGGATGATATAAGATATGAAAATAATAATCTATAACTCATCAAGGGTTCATGAGGGAGGGTGGGTAAGGGAGGGGGGAAATGAGGAGCTGATATCAAGGGCTCAAGTAGAAAGAAAATGTTTTGAGAATGATGATGGCAGTATATGTATAAATATGCTTGACATGATGGATGAATGTATGGATTGTGATGAGATGGAAGAGCACCCAATAAAAGTTTTTTTTTAAGTGAGTTGGACTGAGTTCTCTGTATTGCTGTGTGGACTAATTTGCTGTTATATTCCTTTTCACTATATAAACTTTATCTATCTATCATCTATCTATCTATCTATCTATCTATCTATCTATCTATCTATCTATCTATCTGTACTCTTAAGTATCCTGGTTTTGTTTCCCTAGAGAACCCTGCCTAATACACCAAGTTATGTCAAAAAATCTCATGTTCAATCATGGTTTAAATTTTTCTGTGAACATAGGCAATTTTGATCCACCAATCCTCATGTGAATGATTTTGCACAGTATTTGATAGGTAGGTAGGTACTATTACCCACCGCTCTTGAGAACATTCCAATTCATAGCAACTGCATATGACGTCAATTACTTTCTCACTGCTTCCTAGGGTTTCCAGGACTACAAACCTGCATGGGAGCAAATACCCTCATCTTTCTCACATGGAGCAGCTATTGGGTTTGATCCACCAACATTTTAGTTAGCAGTCCAAAGATTTATCCAACAGTGTCATCAGGGCTCACTCACTCATGCCACAACACACCCCGCCGTGTGTGTGTGTGTGTGTGTGTGTGTGTGTGTGTGTGTTTACATCATGAGGTCTCCAAATCTATACACTCAAACTCTTTGTCGTTGAGTTGATTCTGATTTATAGGGACCCTATATGTCTGGGTGAAACTGCCCCCATGGGTTTCTGAGACTGAAAGTCTTTACAGGAATTGAAAACCTTGTCTTTCTTCCACAGAGCAGCTGTTGGTTTACAATTTCTTATTTTGCAGTTAACACTATGCCACCAGGATTCCTAACACACACACACACACACACACACACACACTCCTACAAGGCAAGAAAAAAAGTAATAAAAACATTCTAATCTTGTACATATCCTGATATGACGGGGCAGGTAAAATAACCTGTGGGCTCTGAGAGGAGCACCAAAAAGTCTGCAGTTTGAAACCAGCAACCTGTCTGTGGGAGAAAGTTGAGGCTTTCTGCTTCTGTAATGTGTTACAGTCTTGACCCTACTGCATACATGCCTTCATGAAGAGATCACTGAAGATCTGAGTGCTATAGAAAAGTGAGGAAAAAATTAGATGGTTCATGGCTATCAGAAAAAAATAGAATTTTATCAAAACAATAAAGCAAAGTCAGAGGCCTTCACTCTCAAACTTTAAAACATATTATGTAGCCAGAATAGTCAAAACATAGATGTGAAGACCAATGTATTAGAACTGAGAACCAGAAATACTACCAAGTATCTAAAGTCATCTGATCTTTGATGGAAGACTAATGCACATTAAATGGGGGAAGAGGTAGCCTTCTAAATAAATGACCCTGGAACAACTGTATCTCTACCTGCAAAAGAATGAAATAGGTCCCATACCTCACACCATGTACAAAAATGGATACTCAAGATGGATTAAAGACCTAAACATAAACTCTAGAACCAGAAAGACCATCAATGCAAAAATAGGACAAACTTAAGGGCACTATTACAAGGCATAAATACACTACCAATCATAATGAAATATACTCACACTATAGAAGACAAAATAGAGTATTGAGACCTTTTTAATGATACATTTGTTCACATAAAGGGACTTAATCAAAGACTGTAAAAGAGAATCCCCAGATTGGGAAAAATATTTAGCAATGATATCAGATCAAGGGCTAATTTTAAAAATCTACAGAAAACTACAACACTTTAATAAGAAAAATGCAAATAGCCAAGTAAAAAATGGGCATGGGACATGAATGGACAATTTACTAAAACGTACATCCAAGTGGGTAATAACCATATAAAGAATTATTCTTGTCCATTAGCAAGAGGATAAATACAAATTAAAACAACAATGAGATATCACCTCACTTGCATTCTTAGAAATATTATTAAAAAAAATCAAACTAACGAATGCTGGAGAGAATGTGGAGAGATTGGAAAACTCATATACTGCTAATGGAACTGTGGAATTGTACAATCACTATGAAAATCCG
Organism: Echinops telfairi; assembly: GCF_000313985.2. NCBI lineage: Eukaryota > Metazoa > Chordata > Mammalia > Afrosoricida > Tenrecidae > Echinops > Echinops telfairi. The sequence continues at coordinate 8,668,695 of NW_022109980.1, forward strand.
TATGGCGGTTCCTTAAACAAACACAAATGCAAATACTTGATGATCCTGCAATTTCTCTACTTGATATAAAGAACATTAGATGGACAAATTCTCACCTATGGTTAGTGTAGCAAATTCTATAATAGCAAAGGATGGAAACAATCACAAATTATGACTATAGAGGAATTGATAAACTCTGGTATATTCATACCATGGAATATTATGCATAATAAAAACAATGGTTAGTATGTTAAAAAACTTAAGTCATGGAAATAACTAGATAATATTATGCTTAGTAAAGTTAGTCAATCTCATAAATATTTTATGAAACTATTATTATAAATAAAAAGTGAAATATTTTTCACAGCAAAGGATATGATTTTACAGACGATGAGGAGGCCAGGGGAAGGAGTAAGGGAAGAGAGAAGGAAGGGGCAGGAAGCAATGAAGGGGGAATGAAACAAAGAACAGTGGGGGGGGGGCCTTAAAAACTTGTCTTTATAAAAGCAGCCATCGAATTGGAGTCAATAACAGTCCACACAAAAGTAGTACACCAACCTATGTGGTCAATGGAGTAGGAATTATAAAATCCAAGACTGAGGAGGAAATCATATTAGAGCTTAAATTCGGAGGACCTGGTTTTCAGAATGCTATGGGTGACAGTGAAGCCCAAAAGCGATTTTCAGGGTCCCCCCATGGATTTACCCTTGGTGACTCAGAAGGTACGGGATCATCGACAGGGCCGTGAATGGCCTTATTGCCAGTGATCAGAATGCTTTGGAACGTGGTTTCATGCCGAAATAGGTGAAATGAAACACCTTGTCATTTATTCCCCTTTTTGACCCATTTAAAATTTGATCATGATTTTATGATTTTTGGATTGCTTTTGTTATGTTTTATTCCCTTTTCTTTGTCTGTTTTTCTTTATATGAAATCAGGACAGATAAATCTATAGAGATACTAACTGAATCAATAGTTTCCTAGGGCTCTGGGGCTTAATAATGAGTGTAAGAAAGAAGAAAAATGGTCTAAAATGGATTGGGGGAATGATTGCACAACTCTGTTTGATATGTGCTAACCACTGACTGGTATGATATGTGAATGAGATGTCAGTAAAATTGTCGCAATAAAAAGAGTTAGTTTTGCTAACCCACAGAGGCAGTTCGACTCTGCCCTATAAGGTTGAGCTGAGTTTGGACCGAGTTGAAAGCAGTGAGATTTTGGCAGGCTATGAAGTTTTTATATGTATGCAAAAGCTGTATTATCCACAGTTGATGAAAGTCTCATGCTCCTTCCAGAAGTTTAGGTGGTAACCAGGTAGGAAGCAATTCTTTTAATCATTTTACTGGGGGCTCATACAATGCTTATCACAATCATGCATCCATCCATTGTGTCAAGCACATTTGTACATTTTTTGCCATCATCGTTCTCAAAACATCTGCTTTCCACTTGAGCCTCTGGCATCAGCTACTCATTTTCCCCTCCTTCCCCATTCCCCCCACCCTTATGAACCCTTGATGATTTACAAGTCATTATTATTTTGTTATATCTTACACTGTCCAACGCCTCTCTTCACCCACTTTTCTGTTGTCCGACCTCCAGAGAGGAGGTTATATGTAAATCCTTGTAATCGGCTCCCCTTTCTACCCCACCTTCGCTCCACCCTCCCGTTATCACCACTCTCACCACTGGTCCTGAGGAGTTTGTCTGCCCTTTTCTGCAGCAATAAATAATCTATTTTATTAGAATCAAAGTTTCTGGGTTTTTGTTTTGATTTTTTTTTTAAAGAAAAACATATATACTTTAGCTATCGAGAGAGATGGTAGTTGAGAAGAGACCCTCGGCCAGGTTGCCAAAAGCAATTGGACTGCCTGGTAAGTAAAGGTTTCTATTGTCTTCACATTTCAATGTCTGAGGGGACGCAAAATCGCTAAGGTATTGGATGCCTATTGAATGCTCTCACTTCTTTGATCTCCTACTGAAATTTCCAGTTTCACATTCTTGATCACATCTCTTCATTCATTTCTTTATTCTTTTTCTATCATTTTTATATCTCCTTATTGTGTCTTTATTTTTTATATTCTCTGTCTTCTTTCAGAATGGTAAATTCCTCTGATAATTTTTTTTATCTATGTGAGAAACTTGCTATTTTCCATTTTCTTCCTACATCAAAAGCTTCAAGAGGCATAATAACTAAAATAATTTTTCTCTATTGCTCTATTATTTAGGTCCATGGTAATGAAAATTATTTGCTGTCATCTACTAACATATGAGCTCTGGTTGCAATGTTGTTAGGCATTGGGCTGCTAACCTGACAATCCACAGTTAAAAAGCACTAGCCACTACATGGGAGAAAGATTAGGATTTCTACTCCCATAAACAGTTAGAGTCTTGGAAACTCACAGGGGCAGTTCTACCCTATCCAATAGGGTCACCGTGAGTTTGCATTGGCTCAGTGGCAGTGAATGAGTGACTAACCTAAAGGTTGGTGGTTCAAACCCAGTGCTGTGGAGCAAAGGCTTGCCAATCTGCTTCCATAAAGATAATAGCTATGAAAATCCCATGGAGCAGTTCTATTCTGTAACATATGGAATTGCCATGAATTTGAATTGCCTTGAAAATTTGGTGAGGTTTTGTTATTGTTGTGGTTCTTATGTTCTATTCATTAGAACTTGTCTTAGATTCTGGGGCATATCCCCAACCAAAACCCCTGCCAACAAGACCCTATATAGGGATTCTGGAGCTTTGTAAACCTTTAAGAGAGCACACACCTTCATCTTTCTCCCAAGCTGTGACTGGTGGGTTTGAACTGCTTACCCTGCAGTTAGCAGCCCTAAGCTTACTTCCCTTCATTTACCTGAGAGCAGCACCATGGCTTTTTAAGAGGCACTCAATAAATATTTGGGGATTGGCTTGATCAGTTAAACTCCCAGGTGGAAGTTAGACATTGCTTAATGTGCTCTCTCCAGTATTGCTTTTACACAAGTCTGAGGCCCACTTGTGTAAACTCTAATTGGGTGAGCAGCGTAAGTAGTGGAAATGAGTATAGTAGACCTGATGCAGAACCAACATAGAGTAATTGGAATGTGCCACAATGGAGAGCTTATGTAGTATCTACAAGCATTTATATATATATATATATATATATATATATATATTTTAAAATACTGCACTATACAAATAAAATACAATCAATGGGTTGAAAGTCCATGACCACCCTTCTGACTCAAAGAAGAGATGCTGTCACTCAGTACTGGAAATTTGCCTTCATTTCCTGAAATCAGCCATCATTTAGAAATATGCAATTAGTCAAGGAGAATCATTTGTTACAAAAAGACCTTAGATGTATCTCTCAAAGGCATTCATTCATACAATCACCAGAGAGTAAATTTAAATGAATATCTTTTTAGCAAATTCCAATAATAATAAAAGTGAATGAACCAGCAACAGGGTGTCTGTCATGAATTTATCAATTTCCTTCCCTTGGGAAAATGTTCTCTGGAATTGAAATGATCTATGAAATTGAGTCACTTAAAAACAAATAAACCAGAAACAAACAAACAAAAGAACAATAGATGAAAGCTTTCAAAAATCTCTAACACATAATTGTGTATTTTCAATAAGAAGCTATGGTTTAATACACCTATAAAATCTATAAAATAACAGGAAAGACTGATGAAAAGGAACAAAATTAAATCAGGAATGATTTGTAGGAGATAAAGTATATAACCCCCAAATTAAAAATGTAAGGGAAGAAAATAATAAAACTATCTAATTTTATTGAGTACTTATTACATGCCAGGAATTGTTCCAATTTTTGAAATGTTGTAGCTCATTTACTCCTCCGAACTCTATGAAGTAGATGTTATGATTATTACCATATTGGCTAGGAAATGAAGATATAGTGACCTTAAGGAGCTTCTCCAAAGTTGTGTAGCTGGTAAACACTGGGCCTGGGATTCAAAACTGGGCTCTCTTGACTCAAAGCCTTAATAACCAACCTAATATATTCCTATATACCTAGGAATATATGTATATCCACCAGGAAATATAGAGCAGACTTAGAGGAAAGAACGAAACAAAATATTTGTAGAAAGATTTTCAGAGAATAAAATTAAATTAATAAGAAGAAACCCATGCCAAACGTATAACTTTAATATGCAAGAAAGGGTAAAACTCACGTAAATATCTGTATCAACAATTCTATAATAAAACAAGCGAATTCAAAGCAGACAAACCAAATTGCCTATCTCTTATTAAAATACAGTGATTTTATGTCATAAAAATAAATCAAGTAATTTGTTTATTTACAGGATACATTTGAAACAAAACTATACAGAAATGATAAAGAAATGAAGTAGATGGACAATTGCCATACAAGCCTGTAGGCGGCAAGAGTGCCAGGTCTTTAGTTGTGGTGGACAAATGAAGGCTGTTCAGAAGGGATAGAGCCCATGTTTGCATCAGACAATTCTATTGAGGACTGAGACTGAGCCAGGTTCCTAGACGCAAGAGGCCCAAACCTGTTGCTGTCAAGTTATTCCTGATTCATTGAGTCATCACAACTCTGTCGAATTCCAAGGCCGTAATCCTTACAGGAACAGACTGTGACATCTTCGTGCCCTAAGATAGCTGGTGGATGCACAGCACCAACTTTATAGTGGACAGTCAAGTGCTTAAACAGTGGACCACCAGAGTTCCTTCTGTCGAGTTGTGGGATGTACTTATTAGAGTGACTTACCAAACTAACCTTTTCAAAGAGAAGAATCAAGGCGTAGTACCACAACTAACCTTTTCAAAGAGAAGAATCAAGAATCAAGTTTCAATTGTCTGACATGTCTGCGCTCATGTTTCAGTGCTACTTTTTTTGTGTACATTCCTTAGTTCATTGATAATCCAAATCAGTGCTCCCATCCCAGTGCTTGATACAGGGATTGCTACCTTTAATTGACAACTGAATAAGTGTAATTCACAATGAAAAGTGTTTAAAGGATACCAAGAGGCAGAAACTAAAATTATTTTTCTTCAGAGATAAGCAAACTAAGTCTCAGATATGTTATACTGTTTGTTCAAACACATCAGCCAATAAGTGGCTAAACTAAAACTAAAGTCTAGGCTTTCCTGTGTTCTAAACCACTGATTTACCGTCTCCCACCATTTGTTTTTATATAATCATGCAATATAAATAAAGTCAGTTTATTATATACAGAGTTAAGTATTTTTTATTAAAAGGTCATTTTATTGTGGGCTGTTACAACTCTTATGACAACCCAGACATCAATTGTATCAGGCATATTTGTACCTATGTTGCCATCATTCTTTTCTAGACATTTACTTTCTATTGAGCCCTTGGTATCAGCTCCTCTTTTTCCCTTCCAGAGTTAAATAGTTTTAAGAAGATACATACATTGGAGAGAAACATAACTAAAGCCTCATGTGATTTATTCCAAAGTCAAGCAGAGAAATCTGAGTTTAGCCCAGATGGCTGTTCCTCTCTACTAATGCTGCTGATTGAGACTGAAGGGAATTTCTATTTCTTATTTCATTTGCAGAGTCTTCAATCCCAGCAACCGAAAACTACTTGACACAGGGAAGGGGAAAATAGACCTTAAAGAAAAATTATATATGGAAATACTTGGATGCTTCATGTATCATCACTGTCACATTATCTTGACTATATTGGAGTGAGAGAAAATCATAGAAAGGTTTACACATTAAATCACATGTCAAATGGTAGCATAGCCCTAGGTCAAGAGAAAATAAAGGAAAATTACACTTGCCTTAATATATCAACCTCCCTACCCCTACTTCAATCCCAAAACAAGCAATTCACAATGTATAACCACCATCATAATTCCATATCTAGTCTACTGTGATTTTCTAAGTCGAATGATTTTCCCTTCTGTGACAGACAAAAAACAGAATCTGTAATAATGAAAGATGAGATGTGATTGTATAATGGAACCCTTATAGAAGGAAAATTCATTGGTTTTAAAATCCAAAAACATACACAGACATCACAATGAAATATGAAGATAGGGTAAAGTAAGATTCCAACTGGATGTTCTAACTTTGGCAGACTTTGGCAACCAATTACACCCACCACCATGCTCTACTTTACTAAGTGAATCGACCCTCACCACCACCGCCAAAGTACTGCATCACCTTTGTGTCCCATTTCTTCAGGAATATTGATTTCAATGAACAGATATTCATGAGTAACCTACCTGGCTTTCAGCAGTGGCCTTCTGGAGATGGGGCTTTATGCCACTGAAAGAAAATATAATAGGGATTTCAAGCACCACGGTAGACTGGAATATTTATTAGATCAAATAAAAATACTGAAAAATGCTCAGCCTGTTTTCCCCCCACCTTTTTCCTCCTTTCTCTAAATTGCACACCGTGGTTATATACAATATGTATCTAAAATCATAGTCACCGTGGAAATTTCGGAAAATTCAATAAATCAAAAAGAATATGAAAATTTATATAATCATATAAGTCTATTACAGGTACATATTTGCTATTTTGTTCCACATATATGTACAGTATATGCATAAATATTTTATGCCATATTATAACTGTAAAGTACTCTGTTTTGTAATCCGATTTTTTCTGGATGATTAACAATTTTTTTGCAGCATGAATTTTAACAGTTTTCGTATTCCTTTTTACCTTGTCACTTCTCACAACCAATTAGCTTAATTGGGCATGCAAGCAATCACATCTACGAGGTACATGTGTCTCATCCTTTTTTATATTGTTTGGCCTTGTGACTTATCAATTGTCAACTTTAGGAGAAAAGAACTGCTTTTTAATGACCCTTAGAGATTTTGCCAATTAGACAATTTTTACATGTATTGAAACCAAAGCTTAGTAAGGTAGTCTATGTTGTCCAAAGTCATGCACAGTATTTCTGACAAGATGAAATTCAGTGGTCTTTCAACATGTATCACAGATACACTGTCACCATAGACTTTGGATTTGGGCTCAAAACACAAAAGAGTACTGGACGATATTTTGAACTGCTCTACTTCTTAATACCAGGACTCATCTCTCAGTCCTAGTGTGGTTACATGTTTAATGATGCAATATTAGAACTTATTCCAGTGGTATTTCAATTACCTGCAAGTTCAACAATGATGGCCTGGAATCGTCAACGCTTTCAGAAAAATACAGACTTGGAAGGAGGACCTGGCAAGTTACTTCTGAAAAAAATTAGCCAGTTGAAAACTTTAATAGCAACAGAACATCATCTTATATAGTGTCAATAAATGAGCTTCTCATGTAGGAATGCATTCAAAGCATGAAAAGGAGGAGCCTAGTCCTTAAGATAAGGACTTAGTCCTTAAGCCTAGTCCTTAAGGTAATGTCTATCTTGATAAGGGAGTAAAGACTTCAACAACTTCCTTTGTTGATATGGTATCACTCAAAATGAGAAAAAGCAGTTTTAAACATCCATTATTTACAGAAACACAGAATATACAAAGTATTAATCTAGAAAATTTCAAAGTCATAACTAATGAAAAGTAGCACTTAAAGATCAATATCCTAAGTATTAGTAAGCTGAAATGAACTGGTATTGGCCATTTTAAATTGGACAATCATGTAGTCTGCTATGTCCAGAATGAGAAATTGAAGGAAAATGATGTTGTATCCATCATTAAAAAGAATATTTCAAGATGTCATGAAGTACAATGTTTAAACTGATAGGATAATATTGATAAACTTACAAGAAAGAACAGCTAATATACGGTAACTATTATTCAATTTAACAAACCAACCACTAATGCTAAAGATGAAAAACTTGAAGGTTTTTAGCAATTTCTGAAGTCTGAAATCACATATGCAATTAAAATATATAAATAATTACCAGTTATTAGAATGCAAATGTCAGAAATAAGGAAAAGATATCAGAGAATGCATAGAATTTTTCAAAACCAATGACTTTCTCGTTGCAAATATCATTTTCAACAACACAAACAGAAACTGCATGAGGGGGCCTCAACAAATGGAATACACAGGCACGAAGTCAAATGCATCTGTGAAAAGATAATGGAGAAGATCAATACCATCAGCCAGAACAAGACCAGGGTGCCAAGGGCAGAAAAGACCACCAGTAGCTTATAAGCCATTTTAAGTTCAAGAAAATTAAATCATTGAGTGACCAAATATGACCCTGAGCAAATCATATCAGAATTTAGAGACCATTTCAAAATAAGGAAGACTAATACCAGAAGACCAGATGATGTGTTGGATGGGGTTAAGGTTCTCTCCCTTACCGCTTAGTTTCTAATCCATTGCAATGGCTACACAGAACTCACAGGCAAAATTCATGATCAAGGAGTTTATTACAGAAGTTGCCAGGTTGTAATGCCAGTGATAAAAGCTCAGGATATTTGTTTAGAGGAGCATGCTACAAAGTTCTTTCAGATCTGCTAATAAATGCCCGTCAGCATCTGGCAATATTTCACAGCGACTTCCTCTAAAGTGGGGAGCTGAGTCCTTCTTCGTCTGTTCCTATACAGTCTGGAAGCTACATTGGAACCTGTTCACCTTGGGTGACCCAGCTGGCGTTTGAAATACCAGTGACATAGCTTCCAGTATTACAACCACACACACACCACCACAGTAGAACAAGCTGACAGACAAGGGGTGGAAGAAAATGCTCAGAAATGAAGAAAAATGCAAGCCTCGAGTTGCAATATTGAAAGATTCTATGGGCAAAATGTTGACTAATGCAGTAAGTATCAAAAGATGGATAGAATACACAGTCTCTGTACCCAAAAGAACTCGTCAGTAATCCATCATTTCAGGAGATAGAATACGAACAAAACACAATGATTCTGAAAGAAGACATTCAAGCTGCACTGAAAGCATTATCCAAAACCAAGATGTCAGGAATTGATGGAATACCAGTTGAAATGTTTCAATAAGCTAATGCAGCACTCGGCAATGCCAGGAAGTTGGGAAGAAAGCTACACAGCCAACTCATTAAAGGAGATCCATATTTCTACCCATTTCAAAGAAAGGTGACCAAGCAGAATCCTCAGATTATAGGACAATACGATGGATATCACATGCAAGTGAAAGTTTTCTGAAGAGCATCTAGCAGCAGTTGCAGCAGTACATTGACAGGGAGCAGCCAAAGATTCAGGAAAAGAGAACTCGAAACAAGGGATATCGTTGTTGATGTCAGATGGATCTGGGCTGGAAGCAGAGAATACCAGAAAAATGTTCACCTGTGTTTCATTGACTATGCAAAGACATTTTACTATGTAGATCATAACAAACTATGGATAGGCTTGAGAAGAATGGGAATTCCAGAGGACTTCGTTGTGTTCATGCAGAACTGTGCCTGGTGCAAGAAGCAGATGTGCCACCAGAACAAAGGAATGCTGCATGATTTAAAATCAAGAAGGATGGGTGTCAGGGTCGTATCCCCCCATCATACTTATTCAATTTTCATGCTGCGAGAAAAAACAAAATGGTCTCTTTTGGAAGACCGAGTGCTCCTTAAAGGCAAGGATGGCAAGATTCCAAATTACATACTTTGTGCATGTTGTCAGAAGAGATTAGTCCTTGGAGGCCATCATGCCCCTTTGGTAAAGGGGCATCCAAAAATGAAAAGCCCTCAAGGAAATGAATTGACACCTACAATGGGCTCAAGCATGTGAACAGCTGTGAGGATGACACAGGCCGGGCAGTGTTTAGTTCTGTTGTGCATAGGGTCGTTTTGGGTCAGAACTAACTCAATAGCACCTGACAACAACAACTGCATGCTAAGGAAATAATCAGAGACGTTTGATTGTATAAAGAAGAATCTAGCATCAGGATTAGAGGAAGGTTTATTCACAGCCTACGAAATGCAGATGCTGAAAGTGAGGAGGATTTGATGCACTTGCTGATGAAGATCAGGATTGCAGCCTTCGTTATGGATTACAGATCAATGCCAAGAAGACCAAAATCCTCACAACTGGACCAATGAGAAGCATCATGACAAAGAGAGAAAAGATTGACGTTTTCCAGGAACATGCCTTGCTTAGATCCACAATCATTGCTCAGGGAAGCAGCAGTCAAAAGCTCAAGAGACGCATTGCATTAGGTAAATGTGCTGCACAAGATTTCTTTAGAATACTGAAAAGCAAGGGTATTGCTTTGAAGAAGAGGAATCAGTGTATTTGAATTGTGGTATTGGAGAAGACTATTAAAGTGCCATGGACTGCCAGAAGGACATATAAGTCTATCTTGAAAGAAATATGGCCAGAGTGCTTTTAGAGGCAAAGACAGAGAGACTTCATCTTACATATGTTGAACATATTGGCAGGAGAGACTAGTCCCTGGAGAAGGAGATCATGCTTGGTAATGTAGAAGGGAATCAGAAAAGAGAAAGACCCTAAAGAAGATGGATTGACAATGGCTGTAACAATGGGTTCACGTATAGGAGCAATTTTGAGGATGGCACAGAACCAGGCAGTGTTTCTATGTGTTGTATATAAGGTTGCTATGGGTTAAATTCAGCTCAATGGCACCTAACGGCAACAATAACAATAAATGCCCAAGTGCACACCACTCCACTATAAGCCTCAATGTGAAGGCATTCAGCTCAAGTTCCATGGGTCAGCAAGCCCAACTTCACTCAGCACCAGCAAGTTTAGCCTGAGGCAATCAGCTCCACTTCTGTGGCTCAGCAACCAAGCTTCCCCAATTAAGTGCCCAGAAGCACCCCACACTACAAGCTTATCTCCTTCCTCAAAGCACTCAGCTTTACTTGTTCCATTGGGTGGGGCAGCCCATCATTCCATTTCGTGCTCTGGTTCCTAATGTTGTTGCTGCTCCTCTGATGTTATAGTTGTCTTTTGGACGGAGATCCACTGCACAATGATCACAGGCCCAGAGGACACCCAACTCTCATGGCTCTTGCTGACAATGAAACCCCTCTTTTTGTTTTTAAATCATTTTATTGAGGGCTCTTACAGCTCTTATAACGTTCCATAACTCAATTGTATCAATTGTATTTGTACATTTGTTGCCACCATCATTTTCTAAACATTTTGAAACCCTTCTTAATACTTGTATTCACTTTATACATGGCAGGATGGCACTCTAGGAAATCCCATTCACAGTTATTCAGAGGTGAATCCCATCAGTCTCTTCCCCTACCTCCTGACCACACCTATGCAAGCAAAAGGAGTTTGGTGGGATTTAGAAATATTGAGTAGAAGAGGCGTATTAATTAACTGCCTCTGGAATGGCATCTAGACCATCACACACAAAGAAAGCAAAAGGTCATTAAAAGGAGTGGAAAGAAAGAAATCTCCCAAAGCTGGTTCATTACTATAAAGTATCTAAAGAGAGCTGAAGAAAGGATGAAGTAAAAATGTTGAACAGAAAAATTTCAAAGAGCAGTTCCAGAAAACAAAGCAAGGCATTATAATGAATTGTGCAAAGGCCTGGAATTAGAAAACAAAAATGGAAGGGCACACTTAGTATATCTGAAGCTGAAAGAACTGAATAAAAATTCAAATCTCAAGTTCTAATACTGAAGCATTTTATGGACAGATTAATGAAGGGTATAGGAAGCATCAGAACAACATGGACAGTACAGAGCCACTGTACCAAAAAAGAACTGGTCGACATTCAACCATTTCCGGAACTTATGGTCGAGAACCAATAGTACTGAAAGAAGAAGTCAAAGCTGTACTTAAGGCATTAGCAAAAATCAAGATTCCAGGAATTGACACTGTACCAATCAAAATGTGTCCAAATACTGAGTCGGTGCTCTTCACGTTCAGTATTCTATGCCAATCAACTGGAAGAGATCCATATTTGTACCTATTCCAAAGAAAGCTAACACAGCAGAATGATAGAATTAAAGAACAATATCATTAATATCTCATGGAAGTAAAATTTTGCTGAAGATCATTCAACAATGGTTGCAGCAGTACATTGACAGACATTGAGGCCAGATTCAGAAGAGGAGGTCGAGCAGGGATATAATTGGTGATTTCAGATGGCTCTTAGCCAAGAACAAAGAACACAAGAAAGATGTTTACTTATGCTTAGTTGACTATATAAAACATTTGACTGTGCAGATCTTAACATACATACAAAGAATGGGAATTCCAGAAGGCTCAGAATCTGTACTTAGACTAAGAGATAGTCATTCCCACAGAACAAGGTGATACTGAAGAGTTTAAATTAGGACAACGGTGTATCAGTTATATGTCCGTTACCATACTTATTCAATATTTATGCTGAACAAATTATCAGAGAATATGGACAATATGAAGAAGAATGAGGCATCAGGATTGGAGGAAGACTCATTAATCATCTTCAAGGTGCAGATAACACAAGCTTGCTTATTGAGGATGAAGAATACTTAAAGCTTGGACTGATGAAAATAAAACAGTATGTATTGCAAATGTGAAGAAAACAAAGATCCCCATAACTAGACCAATAGGTAACATGATAAACAGAGACAAGACAGAAATTTTCTAGGGTTTCAGTTGACTTAGTGCCATAATCAACACTCATGGAAGCAGTAGTCAAGAAATGAAACAATGGATTGCATTGGGCAAATCTGCTGCACAAGACCTCTTTAAAGCAACAAGGAGGTGTGTCTGATCCAAGTCATAGTATTTTCATTCAAGCTGTGTGCATGTGAAAGATGGAAAATGAATAAAGAAAACCTCCGAAGAAGTGATGCGTTTGAATGAAGGTACCAGTGAAGAATATTGAAAGTACCATGGACTGTCCGAAGAATAAACATAGCAGCTTTGGGTGAAGTACAGCCAGAATACTGCTCAGAAGCATGGATGCGACTTGGCACATTGTATCATGGGAGACCAGTTCCCGAGGAAGGACATGATGCTTAGTAAAGCAGAGGGTCAGCAAAACACAGGAAGACAGGTTGACCCAGTCACTGCAACAATTGGCTAAAACATAAAAATGGTGAAGATGGCACAGGATGGGGAAATGTTTCCTTATGTGTCTCTATGAATTGGAGCCCACTGGACAGCATCTAACAACTACAACGAGGTCAGAAGTTGCAGTGGGGTAAGCATTGGGGTTGTTAACACATAGGTTTTGAACTTTCGAGTCACTCTGTGGGAGATATATGAGGCAGTTAGCTCCAGTAAAGATGTACAGCCATGGAACCACTATGGAGTACTTTTACTCTGCCCTACAGGCTCACTGGGAGTTGGAACTGATCCCATGGCAGTTGGTAAAGCCAGACAACTTTCTCCTAATTGAAGAGCAAAGCTCATGTAAGTGAGGGTAAGTGCGACTGGGGTGAGTCTTATTGCTGATGTACAAATGGGAAACAAACTCCATGCCATTGAGTCAATTCTGACCCGTGGCGACCCTATAGGACAGGGTAGCATTGCCCTGGTGGGGTTCTGAGACTGAAACTCTTTATGAAAGTAGAAGCCTTTCTATTGAAGAATTATAGCAGTATCTTTATGGCCACACACTCGTCATAGAACTTGCTATGAAAAATACTTGTTAAAAATGTCTTCTAGTGATGGTTTTCCACTTTCCCCCTGCTATAGGAACTCCTAGGGAGGGTGGGGCACCAAACATAGTGTAAATGAATGAATCTGAATTAGTGCTCCCCAGGTGGTGGAGGACTCATTACCTTCACAAGCTTCATCACCCAGAGGAGAGGGCATTGTGATCTAAGTTGCTGTTTTATTTCCTTTCCTGCCACCACACATACATACTGAAAATCCAGATTAGCTGGCTTTGCCAATATTCCTCTTGAGATTACAGATTTAATCACTTTCTTTGCAGGTCCCACTCCTACACTTTCTATAGCCAGACTTGAAAGACAATTTGAAGATTCCAAACTTCTTAATGGGGCGAAACTGTTATGTTTCGATTTTGTCATCTGGAAAACGGTGCGATACCTATACCCTACACATTTTGAGAAAACTAGAAAAGACCATATATACAGCCTCAAGAGCCAAGATGGGTGCTTTAAAGCAATTGTAACTCCTTATCCAGTGACTTGTGAGACAATGAGCATGTGCCTATTTTTACTCAGCTTGAGTATCATAATTTCACTAGAGTGTGGAACTTATTGTTATGAACAAGAACACCCACTCTAGAGACATTATATGGAACCCTAAAAATATTTGCAACTTGAATCACCCCAATGCGAGTTGAATCTATTCTATGGAAATAAGCATCTCATTAGTCCCTATTAGTCATTTTAGAAAGAGGCAGAGCATACACCAGCCTTTTCTGAACTGTGAGGGGAAAAATTATCATCAAATTATCATCAAGAATAGATCCTTAAAACTTCATCTCATCCTACTCTTCTTTCCCCATACCCTTTCTTCCCAATTATGTGACAAGCAAGACTAGGCATCACAAAGTTCTCTGGCCTTCACATCACCACCCTAAGCATATCCTTTGTATTATTTTTCAAGAGGTATGGCTCTTCCTCCAAAATTTGGAAATAGAAATGCCATATGACCCAGTAACCCTTCTACTTGGTATATATTCTATAGAAACAAGAGCCAAGACCCAAATAGATATATGTACACCTATGTTTGGTGCAGCTTTAGTCACAATAACAATCATTGGCAACTATTCAAATGCCCATCATCAGAAGAATGTATAAACAAACTATGGTACAAATACATAATGGAATACGACACTATATAACATTAAAGCATAACTATGAATCTGTGTAATACTCCATGCTGTGAATGAATCCAGAGAACAGTGTGCTTAATGAAATTAGTTGAACTCAATGGGAAAATATTGTGTGAAATCATCATTCTAAAAAAGTAAAGGTTTTCACAGTTAAAGAAACACACTTTGATGATTACCAGGGGTGGGTGGGGAAGGAAGGTGAAGTCACTGAGCAGAGGGCAGACAAGTGCCAACTTGCGCGAAAGAGTGGCAATATACAATGCAAGGGATGTGTGAGAGAAAAAAACAACAATGGGGGCCGGGGAAGACACTAGGAGATTTTCAAGAGTTAAATGCATAAACCGACAAATACTGTTATATACACAATCCTGCAATGGTAGTGATCGATGAGTGGATGCTGGGATAGATATGCAGGCAGAATAGATTTGGGAGAGTGGGAGTATATCCATAAATATATACAGGTTTAACCGTGGATATTTATATATGTATCATTATCTTTGATGTAAATATATCCACGAATGTGGTAGAGCACACCGGGAACAAAGTTATGAATATTTCTTAGACATAAACAAACACTTTGAGTAAAGGAGTCCCTGGGCCATTGGTATAAAGGCCACATAGTCTTTGACGATACCAAGGTCAATTGGAATAAAATAGTTCACAACAACAGTGTTCTTCAGTCTCCCTCAGTGTGTATTGACTGAGGTCTTAAAAATTCGTGAACAACCATCTAAAGTGCATCTATTGATTTCTCCACATCTAGAAAAAATAAGAATGATGAAAATTGAAATGTGTATGTGAAAAATTAGTCCAATGATCTAATGAACAACGCAACCATCAGTTTACACACTGAGACAATAACTAGATGCTGCCCAGCTACCATTACCAACTAAGCTTATAAGTATCACATTACGTGATCCTAGATAGAGTGGGAGAAAAAATGTGGAACAGAACACAATGGCATAAAAGAGACCAGCATACCGGTCAAATCATGACTGGTGGGATCCTCAAGATTATATGGCCCTTGGTATCCCTCAGGTCTGAAATTGAACTCAACCCCAGTGTTAGAATTATCAACTACTTAAGATCAAAGGGAAGCATTTTCACCACCTGGCTACTGGATGGTGCCAATGTGACTCATGACTATGTGGCCATACCAACTAGCAACCAACTAGGACAGGATAAAATTGCCCGGTTGGGCTTCTGAGAGATTTCAAATCTTTACAGAGTAGGCAGTTTCATCTTTTTCCCCGAGGAGGGACTGGTGGGTTCTCTATGCTATCAGAGCTTGGAATGCCCAGACAAATTTCTTGAAGGCAAGACTACTTCTCTCAAACTTGGACCAGGGGTTGTAATCTACTTTAAAACAAACTCTCCGTAAGGGCAAAGTTTGCCATATTCCTACTTAAAAGAATGAACTCAAATGAAAACTGTACTTAACCCAAAACTCAAAAGGTGTTAGGGCTCCCACTGTATACTGCAGCCCTCCCTAAACCAAGTGCTTTGGAATTTAAATTCTAGACCACCTTTGATTAAGAAAACTGTAGAAAGCTAGTGACTGCCACAAGCGGACGCTAGGCAGTGGCACGTGCATCAGTTCTACACAGAGTCCTAGAATTTAAATTCTAGTTCAGGATCCTCTTTTTCACTGTTCCTCTGCCTTGCTAAGGTTGATCTCCTTCTTCAGGGACTGCTCTCTCATGATAACATGTCCAAAGAATGTGAGATGAAGTCTTTCCATACTCCCTTCTAAGGATCATTCTGGCTGTCCTTCCTTCAAGAAGTGATTTGCTAATTCTTCTAGCCGTGGCATTCAATGTTCTTAAACAAAATTATAATTCAAAAGTATCAATTTTTCTCTGATCGTCCTTATTTAATGTCAGGATTTCACATGCATATGAGGCTATTGGAATACTACTATACTTCAATGCTACCTCTTTGCAACAGATTTGCCCAATGAAATATGTCATTTAATTTCTGGACTGCTGCTTCTATGAACTTTGATTTTAAATCCAAGTAAAATGAAATACTTGACAACATAAATTTTTATCCATTTATCATGATGCTGTGTATAGGTCCAGTTATGAGGATTCTTGTTTTCTTCACATTGAGTTGCAATATATCCTGAAGGTTGTAGTATTTGATGTTCACCACGAAGTGTTTCAAGTACTCTTTGTTTTCAACCAGTAAGATTATGCCCAGCTGCATAATGCGGATTGTAAATGAGTCTTCTTCCATCCTGGTGTTGAGTTCTTCTTCATATAGTCTAGCTGCTGGAATTCTTTGCTCAGCACAGAGATCGAATAAGTATGCTGTAAAGATATAACCATGACACCCACTTTTCCTGATTTTAAACCACACAATATACCCTTTGTTCTGTTCAAACAACTGCCGGAGCACAATTACATGTTCAGGAATTTCCATTCTGTGAAAACGTTGTCCATAATTTGTTATGATGTAGACAGTCGAATGTCTTTACATACTCAAGAAAACAAAGTTATACATTTTCTGGTGTTGTCTGCTTTAAGTCAAGCTCCATCTGACATCATCGATGATAGCCTACTTTAAATATCCTCTACCCTATCTGGCTGGAGTTTCTGGGATTTGCTTGTTAAAATTCTGCGGCAACTATTTTCAAAGTATCTTCAGCATAATCTTACTTGCATGTGGTGTCACTGATATTGTTAGACAACAATAACCACAGCAATATGTTAACATTTTTATTAATTCAGATTTTTTAAACCCAGAAACATTAAAACATATATGTCCTTTGATGTTTAGTGTTACGCTTCAGTCTTACAGGATTTGAAATAGTTGAGCTAGTAAATCTATGATAGCATTATTTCTAATGGAAATGATGACAGATGACAGACAGACCCTTTATCATGAAACTATCAATAGCACCAGAAAGAACTCTGGGAGCAGGGAAATAGCAGGTGCCACAGGAAACACTAAGACCTTTTCACTCTCGTGTGCAGTTGAGAGATGAGGGTGGGAGTGTGTGAACAGTGATTAAAATCCATTAATCTATGATGCTTTAAAGAGGAGAAAGCTGTTGGGAAAAGTGCTACAAAGGAGTAGGCTCCACACACCACTGTTCTTGCTATCGTTTCCTTCTCTTTTTAAAATTCTCTCTTTCCTCGCCACCTCTTATAGACTCTCGCAAGCCAGGGGTCTAGTATAGTTTTACATTTGTTCATTAGGATGAAATGATGAGCATGATTAAGTCCCTAAGTGCCCTGATTCTCCCTTCCTCCTCCTCACATCTTCATTTTACATCTGCCTCCTAATAATAATTAGATCATTTGAGAATTGAATCTTCGCATTCCTAACCAAGGTCTTTTCTTATTGCAAATCCCCAGGAGGAGAGAGAAGTTTTCTCTGCCGTGTGATTTTTGAACAATCACTGATTAGTCAGCTTTGACAGCTGTTAGAAAATCGTGGAGTAGCTGGCACATTCTTATTGATTAGCTGATACATGGCCTGAGAGTTGGCTGGGCTGATTGCTTTATCACTAAAGCATTCAAGAAGTTTAGATTAGTTAGGCACCATTGTAAACTCCCATTTATCCAGAACTCCAACCTCCAGAAATTTCAAAGAGTCAATATTGTTTCCAGGTGTTGTACAAAAAAAAGTATGGCAACCCGGGAGTCCAAAGTGCCTTCAGAATCTCATATCCTGCTTCCTGCTTCTGTTCTTAACAGCTGACATGAAGAAGTCCACAGAGCACGGGATTCCAACAGCTGTGACCTCTTCATAGTACACCGACAAACCTTTGTTATGATCTGAGGTGCATCTGAGTAATCTTGGAACCTCCAATCGTTCAGTTAGCAGTCAAGGGCATTAGCATTTACATTTTCACAGGAACTCCTCAAACAGGCAAAGAGCCAACTGTTGTTAACTGCTTTCCAGTTGTACACCAGAAGGAAACACTGTCTCATTGTGTATTATCCTCACAACTGTTGTTGTGTTTAAATCAATTATAATGGCCACTGGGTCCATCCATCTTTTTCACTACAACTTCGGCTTTACCAAGGATGTCTTTCTCCAGAGACTGAGCTTTCCTGATTAGATGCCCAAATTTTGTGAAGTGAAGTCTGCCCAGCCTCAGGTATTTTTTTCTTCTTTTTTCAGCCTCAGTTTTAGGGAACATTCTGGCTGTATTTCTGCCAAGATAGATTTATCTGTCCCTGGTACTTTCAATATTGTTCACCAGCACCATTATTCAAATGCATCCATTCTTCTTCAGCCTTAATTATTCCCGGTCCAACTTTCACATGTATGTGGCGAGATTGAAATTACCATGGCTTGGGTCAGGCACACCCTCTTCAATGCTTTAAAGATGTTTCATGAAGCAATTTGCCAATGCAAACTACCAGAATTAAGTGCAATGAGGGAAGGGTATCTGGGGGGGGGGCTGAGACAGTGCAGAGAGGGCATCGTTTTTGCCTAATTGAGGTCGTTAAGGCATCCCATTCCATTGGACCAGTGTATCATGGGAGAAAGAGCAATATTCCAAAACTACCTGTGTCTGGGTAAATTAATCTGTTCTTCATCCTCTCTGAAAGTTATTCATTACCTCTCAGGTATGCTTTCTGCTTCTGTAGTTTAAAACTGTTAATGCCTCTCATGCATTGTCTCCCAAGTTTCCTCTATGAACACTAGTCTCTATCCCCATTTTGCAAAGGAGGGAATCACAAAGTAGATGCCTTGTTTCAGTGCATCCAGCTAGTTCATGGAAGGTTGGCTGATGGTATTGCTGCTATTGGTTGCCCTTGCAATAGTTCAATGCATGGTGACCCCTCTGTGGTAGAGTGAACTTTCTTAGTATGGCTCTTCTACCCAAGTCTCTGTAACTCCTATCAAATTACAGGATTGGTCAGTTCTCATAGCCATCTCCCTGGCTATAAAGATGAGCCATCTTTGAAGCAGAAGCAGAGTGAGAACCCCAAAGACCTTGGAAGGGCACTTTCAAGATCTCTGTCTGAAGTGATGGAGGCCACTAGGACTAGATGCACCTGAGATTTTTGCAGGAAGATTCGGAGAAGCAGTGCTTACACTATAAGATGCCTTTTCCTCATCTGGTCACAGACCAGAGAACTGTGGAACAGAGCAATAGCCGGCAGCCTTCCTGGTCCATGAAAGCAAAGGCCAAGGGTCTTGGCGGCTGGCTGAGGAGACCAATGAGTGTATCATTACAGTTTGCTGACCCCGATTGACTAGCCTATTGATTTCCTAAGGATCTCTGGTGGCATAGTGGTTCCACATTGGGCTGTGATCCACAAAGTCAGCAGTTTGAACCACTAGCTGCTCCGTGGGACAAAGAGTTACTGTCTCAGAAACTCACAGGGGGGCAGTTCTACTCTGTCCTATAGGGTCGCTGTGAATTAACATTCACTCTATGACAGTGAGTTAGGTTTGATTTTGGTATTGACTTCCCTACTACCAAAAACCAAACTCACTGCCATTAATGCTGACTCATAACAACCCCCCATGGGTGTCTGAGACTGCAACTGTTTACAGGAGTAGAAAACCCAGTCCTTTCCCCTAGGAGCTGCTGGTAGTTTTGAACAGCCTACCACATGGATCAGAGCACGACACATATAACCACTACACCACTAGGGGATTTTCCCAATAAGCTCCTTTTATTGTATTATCTGAGTTCTGTGTGACCCTTGCAATGACTTCTTGAACTCAGCATAGATGTAGAGGGTAGTGGAAGGAATGGTTGGTATCACAGAAGGTAAAGAAGGATGGAGCATGGAGGCCTGTGTGACCACTGCCTCATAGCAATGGGGAAGCCAGAGGGGGTCAGATATGAAACTCCATTGCATCCCATAAGCCTGTAGGAGAGCTGTGCTCCATAGGGTTTTGAGGCTGCAATCTTTCAGAAACAGAGCATCAAGCCTTTCTTCTTGGGTGCCTCTGGGTGGATCTCAACCCTCAAGCATTCAGTTAGTAGTCCAGAGCTTAACCATTTGCATCACCCAGGCTCTCAAGGTCCCTATCCTTTTTCATCTAACAGCTAGCTCATAAAGGTCCCTAAACTGCTCTTCACAAAAAGACAGCATTCATCATTTCTTATCCTGAGCAGTGAAACAAAAAGGATTTCTCAGTTTATGAGAATATCTCATTAAATAGAAGCTCTTCATCACTAACCTTCTCTCTCCAAACAAGCAATTCCTGATCACCTCGGTTAATTGAAGTATTGATATACATATTTAACAGATTTGATTTTTTAACATGATCTCGGATTTTTAGCACCGTCATTGCTTATATTGTTGGCCTGTAAGTCCCGGCCATGCACCAAGCTTGTTGATCAGTGGTTTGGCAGACAATTGTACCACGGTTCTCTGTCGTTCATTCACTGTGCCAGTAGGTAGTGGGACGGGAGGTATCTGGTAGGTATCCTGGATCCTCCTGTCTCCCAATCTCTCTTTTACACATACACATGCCCTGGTTAAAGTTGTCACCTGATTGCTTATTTGTAAAATAAGTCAGAAGGGAAATGTATCTTAGATATTTTTATTAACTACTCCCTAAGCTTAAAAAAAAAGAAAAGAAAAATCTCCTCTGAAAATGTGCTTATATCAAAAGCTAGGCAGTGTCTTCATACTGGTAAAATGATGGCAATAATTTTAGGTTAGTGAACTAGAATGAGGAACACCTGCCTTGCCTCTAATGACCTTGGCATTTGGGAATAGTGATAAAGGACTAGAGATTATTAGACGTGTCCTGCAAAATGGTGCTGGTGGGTTGGAACTGGAAGTTTGTCATTTGCAGAAGGGAACTGATGTCCCCAATTGGACCTAATTATGTCAGCTATGATAAATAGTCTTTCAGTGTTGGCATGTTTATTTCTCATGAACCTGAACTGGGAGATTGGTTTTATGCATTTATGTGGGTGGGAAGAATCACAATTTTTGTCATTCCTTATAACAAATTTATCACCTGGTAATCTAAAAGTAAGATCAAATTACAAAAGCAAGCAACCTCCTCAGTCCCCTAAGCACTTGAATATTAGTCCCCTAAGAAAGAGGAATATTAGTCAGAAAAGGAAAGGTATGTTTCTCTTCTTTTGTATTTAGGATGATTTTTTGCCAGCTAAACTTCTCTCCAGTGGTCAAATCATCATATTCTTTTCCTTATACTTGACAACTTCATATTTACCAATAAGGTTCTTCAGGACACAGAAGAAGGGGAGAAGAGAGAAATGTCATAGTTTAGTCAATTTTTCTGCTTGATTAAGGAAGCATGCTAGTTCCTTTCTTCCTATTTTTAAGACTTTGTCTTAAAATTCTTCCTAGCTGAGGAAAAGAGAATTTGGATTCCTTGCCGAGCTCAGGTATATGTGACCACAAGTTCCCTCGTACCCAGTTACCAGTGCACATGGTTTGTACGTTAATGTCAAGGATGATCATTGTAGATATAACTAAATATTTATTAGATATGTCAAGTACTATGCTAATGGTGAGCTCAACCACCCTATGAAATATGTATAATCCCCCTTTTAGAGAAAAAAACATGGAGGCTTTGAAAGGGATCGGATTTAAAGTGGAAGAAAATTGTGGGACAAAATTCAAAATAATTAGAAGCCAGATGTACTGGTCAGATAAAGAATTAGTTGAAATATGGAGACTCTGGCCCCTGTAATCAAACAATAGGCAGACCAATAAGAGGGTACTAATGAGATGCCCTGGTGGTATAGTGGTTATGCTTTGGGCTACTAACCAGAGGGTCAGCAGTTTAAAACCACGAGCCAATTCTTGGAAGAAAGATCACCTTTTTATTCCCGTATAGAGTTATGGTCTTGGAAACCCACAGGGGTAACTGTATGTTATCCGATAGTGTCATGTTGAGTCAGCATCAACTTGATGGCAGTGAGTTTGGGTTTTGAGTTGAAGGAGCCAAATAATCATTAGAGAAGCTGGATTATATGAAGAAGAATGTGGCATCGGGATTGGAGGAAGGGCTTATTAACAATCTGTGATATGCAGATAGCACAATCTTGCTTGCTAAAAATGAGGAGGAATTGAGGCACTTGCTTACAAAGGTCAAGGATTGCAGCCTTCAGTATGTATTAAAACTCAATATAAAAAGTCCATAATCCTAAGAAATGGACCAGCACAATAAATGGAGAAAACGTTGAAGTTGTCAAGATTTCCTCTTGCTTGGCTCCACAATCATGCTCATGGAAGCAGCAGTCAAAAGATCAAAAGACATGTGGTATTAGGTAAATCTGCTGCCCAAGACTTCTTTAGAGTATTAAAAATCAAGGATGATACTTTCAAGAGTAAGATTGGCTAACCCACACCAGCCTAACCCGACATGAACGCTGAAGACAAAGCGGGTGCATAAGCAAATGAGGTGAACAAAGCTGATGGTGCCCAGCTGTCAAGATATATAGAACCTGGGGTCCCACAGGCTGGAAGATAAACAAGGGGTCATCTAACCGAGAAACAACAAAGCCCACATGGAAGAAGCACACCAGCCTGTAAGATGACAAGGCATTGAAGGGATCAGGCATCAGGCATCAAAGATCCCCCCCCCAAAAAAAATCATAGCATTGTGAATGAGGGGGAGTGCAGAGTGGCGACCCAAGGCCCATCCGGGGGAAATTGGACATCCCCTTGCAGAAGGGCTGCGGGGAGGAGA
>NW_022109980.1:8692768-8752922 GCF_000313985.2 Echinops telfairi
TTATAATTTAACTGTTTATTTCTTGGATTATATATTTATCTGTATATGATTTAACAGTTCATTTCTTGTTATATATCTAATTATCTTTAAAAATAAATATATTAAATTATCAGCAATTTGGTTTTATCTCTCTAGAGAACCCTGTCTAACACAGGGAGGTAGGGCAAAAAAATGAGGAGCTGATGCCAAGGGCTCAAGTGGAAAGCAGGTGTTGTGAGAATGATGATGGCAACATATGTACTAAAGTGCTGGACACAAATGATGTATGTACAGATTGTGAAGAGTTGTATGAGCCCCTAACAAAATGATTATTAAAAAAAATAATAATAGTAATTGAAACTAAAGAAATTATTGATATGTGCATATAGATCAATACATATGTATAATTGTTCTCTTATGAGAATAACTTTAGGTTGTTTTTGCAAAGGGAAACTACAGCCATAATTCACAGTTATTAAATCACAAAGTACCTTACTCAACATAAATCCTCACGTTCCATACATTCCTGGTTAATTTTCAGTTTTCCTTAAAGTTCATGTCCAGCAGAATAAAGATAATAAAGTTCTCAGAAAGACAAAAAAAAAGATTGGCTTTCCTCAAGCCATGATAGTTTCAAGCTGGACATTGACTAAGGAGGACTGAAGAGTCACTGATGCATTTGAATTGTGGTGCTGGCACAGAATATCGAAAGTATCAATGAGTCCTAAAAGCCCGTCTTGAAAGAAGTACAGCCAGAGTGCTCCTTAGGGGCAAGGATGACAAGACTTGGTCTTACATACTTTGGACCTGTGGTCACGAGAGACCCATGCTTGGAGACCTCGTGCTTGGTAAAGGAGATGGAGAGCAAAAGCGAGGAAGTCCCTCAAGGAGATAGATTGACAAAGGGTCTGAAACCATGGGTTCAAACATAGAAATCATTGTGAAGACAATGCAAGGCTGGGCAGTATTTCAATTGGTTGTGCATAGGTCCCTATGGGTGGGAACCAATTCGGGGCACCTACAGTTAACCAGGAACCCTCGTGGCACAGTGGGTATGAGTTGGGCTGCTTTGTTTGAGGAGATGAATGAGGTTTTCTGCTCCCAGGAAGAGGTACAGCCTCCGCACTCACAGGGCAGTTCTGCTCTGTCTCTAAGGTCACGATGGATGACAGTGAGATAAGGAGAACACTGACACAAGTGAGGTATGAACATCGTATAGTAATGACCACTTGAGATCAGAGGTACAGCATCTACCCAACGATAAAGTTCAGGGGGGTAGGAAAGAAGGAACAGAAACAGGAAACACAGGGAGAAAGTGAGATATTTGATGTGATGTTACATTCATGGGAGGACAATGAATGATCAGAAACAAAATGTGTGCGAATCATTGAATGGAAAAATGATCTCTATAAATTTTCAGCTAATTCACAATAAAAAAGTTAAAATAAAGAAAATGGAGGCTAGGTGGGACATGCAGACCTCTGGAACCATGTAAGCCTTTTCCTTGATATAAACCACCACCCCCTCTCTCAAGTTTTTGCTTCTCTAGAAAATCCAGCCTAAGACAGAGGGTGATATAGGATATGCTACATATGCCTGCTGCTGAGCCATATTTTAAGGCATTTATCAGGCTAAAGCAGCAGTTCTTAACCTGTGGGTCATGACCCCAGTGGGGGTCAAACGACCCTTGCACAGGGATTGCCCAATTCATAACAGTAGCAAAATAACAATGATCAAGTAGCAATGAAAATAATTTTATGGTTGGAGGATCACTACAACATGAGGAACTGGATTAAAGGGTCATGGCATTAGTAAGGTTGAGAACCACTGGTCTAAAGGTACAAGTTATACATTACTGGTGGTATAATGGGTTAGGTTACACATTTAACTGCTAACCACAAGGTCAACAGTTAGAACTTAGCAGTCGCTCCAAGGAAACAGGTGAGGTTGCCTGTTCTGGTAAGGATTCACGGCCTCATAAACCCTATATAAGATTGTGATGAGTCAGAATTAACTTGATGGCAGTGGGTTTGATACATTACCGACATACACATATCTCCTCTCAGCAGGAATGGAGCTAGGGTATTTTAAGTCAAAGACAACAAATATATAGCACATGTGTACACTCTTCCCACACCCATTATAGTAAGCCTCCACACAAAGCCTTCTCAAAAGTCATTCCATATAGCTACTACTGAGAAGCTCTGATGGCACAGCAGGTAAGGTAGGGTGCTGTCTTCAAGGTTGGCAGTTCAAATTCATCAGCCATTTTTATAGGAGAAAGATGAGGCTCAGAAACCCTCTAGAGTAGGGGTCACCCGATTCATAACAGTAGAAAAATTATAGTTATGAAGTAACAACGAAAATAATTTTATGGTTGGGTGGTCACAACATGAGGGCCTGAAGTAAAGTGTCGCGGCATGAGGAAGGTTGAGAACCACTGCTCTAGGGGGTTGCTCTGAGTCTGAATCCACTTGTATTGCTGGCTTTGGTGGAGTTTAGGTAGTTACTTCCAAGATCCCTGGTGGTGCAGTGGTTAAAGCCAATGTCATATTACCCAATAAACCAGGTAAGTATGGGCTTACTTGTCCTTAGTTACTAATCTGTAATGAATAACTTCACACATTTTTAAACCACATCTTGCTAGGGATAGCTAAGCATCAGTCTCGGGATCTCACAGAACTTAACTAAAAAAATCAAAGCCTTTTTTCAAATTTATAATCCCTGACAGGGCCAGAGTACCCAATAAACTAGGTGAACATGAATTTACTTGTGGTTACTTTCTAATCTGTAGTGAATAATTTCTATTGTGGCCAAACCACCTGAAATTGTTCACTACAGATTAGTAACTAAGGACAAATAAAACCAGGCTTACCTTGTTTATTGGATAACATGCCCCTAGAAAGTTCTCCGCTTCTTGCTAAAAATAGGCCAGCTGAACAACCAGCCACTCCCTTGGAGAAAGATATGACAGCCTGCTTCTATAAAGATTTATAGCCTCGGTATCCCTATGGGGCAGTTCTATAGGTTCTCTATGAGCTGGCTAGAAAAGAAGTAGGTTTGGGTAGTTCCCATCAATGTATCTGTGTTGGTATGGGAGGAATATCCATTTCCATTATTGGCTTAAGTACTTCTCTTTCATTTGGAATGAGCATGAGAACTAATCCAGAGCAGAGGGGCTCAGTGCACCCAGCTGAGGGACAATGCAAGGCAAATGACATGAGCAGGTTAAGCGAGAGAGGAAAAGAAACCACGTGTGCTAGGCTTTGCTTCCCTGTGTTCTTTAAACCCACACTCCACCAACCACCACCACAGAAACTTGCCTGGCCTGCAAGGGCAGGTGATTCAATACGCAGGTGAAACTGCGTACTGCAGATAAGTAAGCAAGCACAAGTTAACTTGTGCTTACCTTGCTTCCTGGGTACTATCCTTGTCAGAGATTATAAATTTTGAAGAGACTTGATTCTCTGGGGACATGCCATTGTGTTGAGAGAGAGACAGATGCCAGCTAGATCAAAAAGCAGAACATTTGATGTGTTGGAAAATCGAGAAAATATTCGCACTACAGATTCGTGAAGAAACACTATGGAGCCCATGTGTATCTTACATGCATGTGATAGACCAGGCACATGTTTTAGAATCCGACAACTGCAGAAATAAATCCAGATTTCACAGCTGACAAGCCTCTGGACCACAGGCAAGTTATTTACATATTCTGAACAACAGTTAATTCGTCTGTAAAATTAGGATATTCATATTTCCATAACAGGGCTGTACCGGGGATTCATTTCCATAATATGAGGGAGTATTGCTACTGAATTCTAGTTCATATATGGATGGGTGTATTCGAAATAAAACATGCCTTAACATGCTTTCAGGACCAGTGGTTGGATGCTGACAAGCTTTCTCAGTAATGTACTTTTGTTAGTCGTGTTAGGGTGTCTTTAAAACTCAGTCAAAGCAATGGTTTCCAAGAAGAGAAGCTCGCCAGTTAAATTCAAGGCAGATAGATAGGCCAAGATTGTGGTGATGGTTTTTGTGGGATTCCCAAGGGGTCATTTTGATCGAGTTTCTAGAAGGACACGGGGGCTGATAAGGAGTAAGTTTTGAGAAAGGTGAAATATTTGCTGACAGGGAACAGGCCAGGAATGTTTCACCCACAAATTACTCTCCCTCCCACCAAGAAAGTGCACCTGCCCAGTCTTTGAATTAGCTAACAAGGTAACAAGGGCTGTCTTATTAGAATTGCATTGGGAAACATTTCCCATCTACCACACAGTCATGATTTATCCCCTTCAAACTTCTTTTTGTTCCCCAGACATAAAGAACATATGAAAGAGACACAATAAGACTCCCTTAAAGATTCCCAAACTGACATTTCAAAGTGATGTAAATGCAAGAATGTAGAATTCTTTGCATAAGGTTTAGCTAGATTGAAACACTGCCTTCAGAAACATAAAGACCAAGATGGAGGGCACAGCACGACAAATAATAGCTTCACATTTTGATATTTTTGTTTAAGAAAAGTTTCTATGCTTTTGAAGCAACACTTTTTGACTCACCCAGTATATGTGAAAGTATGGTACCTGGCTCCTGCAAAGTAGTGGTCTCATGATAAGTGCAAAAATGAAAAAAGCATAACGTAAAATGATCTGAAAATTGTCAGGCACAAGGCAAATGTTGGTGGTTTTCATTCTGACCTATCTCTGAATTCCTATCTGTGTCTACAAAATAGTGGGGAGCACAAGCCAGAGCCCAGGAGAGACATCATTATGCCAGCTTGATCTAATCGAACCCCAAATCCAGTTCTGACTGTAGAGAAGAGGCAGGGGTTGCAAATCTCATCTGAACTTTGCAGGTAATGCTGGTGAGCCCTGGGATTAACCCTGGCTAGGAGTGGATACAGATTCTACCTGACCCCAGGGATTTTTTGGAAAGATGATTTTAGTCTGATGGGGAGCCCAAATTTATCCCGGGTCAAACTAGGAGCAGCTTGCACTAATGGAGCGCAGAAAGAAAAGCTGTAGGTCTCCACCTTGCCTCCACAGGAAGAAACAAAAATGAGGTCCAAGTCAACATTGCTGCTTCACCTAGGTGGCACCTAGAGGTTCAATGTCGAATAATCATGTACGTACCTTGAATATTACATGAAACTGTGCTTTCCCACACATGTTTCTCAGCAGGCTTACAGGACTACAAGGTCAAAACTCAGTTTTTCCCAAAGATACCTGGAAAGTCTTGTTTTGCTGAGTACAGTAGGGAAAATAAAGAACCTCTTGCCATGCAGCTATAATAACTGGAAACATTTCAATGCCCTTCAGAGGCTAATGGAACAGGATAACCTCTTTGCACCAAACACCATCACATCAGTCAGAGCCTTCGCTTTTTACAGCACAGTTCAAAGTTTTCTTCTGATGAGGCCCATTCTGTACGCCAAACAACCCTGGATTTCTCAGCATATTGGAGGGGAGCAACAAAAGTTTGAATAGTGTCATCTATATAAATTCGTTCAAATTTGGTATGGGAATGTATGATATTTACACTTGCATTTTCCCCCTTTGAAAATGTACATTCTGAGATTTTCCTTAGGCTAATGATAAAATTAGTCCATTTGCTAAGGAAAATCATGTTGTCAGGAGACTCATAATACTGGATTGGGGACATTCTAAATATGCAAGAGCTAATTCATGTTATCAAAGGAGCCCTGACGGCATAAGTGGGTAACAAGCTGGGCTGCTAACAGAAAGATCAAGAGTTCGAAAGCACCAGCCGCTCTTTGGAAGAAAGACGAGGCTCTCCCATCCCATAAACAGTTACAGTCTCAGAAACCCACAGAGATTTGGTTTTGTTTTAATCCGTGTTACCAGGAAGAATCAGGCTTGGTAAAGTAGACTCAAACGCCAAACTCACTGCCCTCCAGTCACCTCCAACTCCTAACAACCCTATTGGACAGAGTAGTACTGGCTCTGTGAATTTCTGAGACCGTAAATATTGATGGGAGTAGAAAGCCTCATCTTTCCCCTTGTGTAGAGACTGGTGGTTTCACACTGCTGGCTTTAGGCTTAGCAGCCCAACACATAACTTGGTTTGCCTGCAGGGATCTTTCCTAAAGTATTGGGTCAGAGAAAAAGAGGAAGACCCCTAGAGAGATTATGGATTGACAGCAGTTGCAACAAGGAGCTCACACCTAGCAACACTTGTGAGGCTGGTGCAGAATTTCTGTGGCACGTAGGCTTGCTCTGAGCTGAAACCAACTGGATAGCACCTAACACCAGCAAATGAGTGATCTCACAGGGAGGTAGTTGAAAGGAGACATCCGCAAGAGAACATGTGAAAGCCTGCTGCCAATACTCTTCTATCTCTTATCTTTGGGTTTTCCAAAGACATCTTCATGTAGATCTAATTTATTTTCCAGAAGGATTTCTCTCCCCTTTGCCCTATTTCTGGCACCGCTTTGTTTTGGGACCAGGGATCATGTGCTAAGGCTCGTTGCTCTTCCCTTTCCTTCTTAAAAGCTTCTTTCTGCTTTACTCCATCCTCTTAAAAGCTCAGTCCAACGGGCCCTTCCAAGTGAGACAAATGGCCTCTGAAAATGTGCTGTGCTTCGTTGACAGAGTTACTGAATAATATAGGACATGGAAGACCTGAAGCCAGATGAAGTGAAGACTTAATGGCTAAGCTTCATACAGTGACAGTACTCTAGTCAGAGAAATAGCCTCCTAGTAGCAACTCCTATACTGAACACATTTCAGGCCCTTTCTCATTCTAATCTCCAATAATTCCTTTGAAATCCCCCCACATGCCTCCAAGCTCCTCCCAGATAGCACTGAGAGCGAAGACCTAGCACTTGATCTTGCCCAGGTCATTGCTTTTCACCCCAGGAGCTGCTTCAACTAAGCACAATTCAACTTTATGAAATGTCTGCCTTAAAGCCTAGCTTAAATGGACCATGAAGCTTTTTTGGCGCGTGTCTTTTGTGTTTTACTTCGACACTCTGTCTCAGCTTCTGAGCCGTTTTTCCCTTCTCAAGTCACACAGACTACAGGGTTTCTCAAATAGCCTAATAAAAAGCCTGTCCTTCCCATGGGGAGTTGTGCATGAAATGCACATGTCTGTACTACCTGTCCTCAGTGCTAGGAAGGGAGCCCCACTTTGACTATTTGTGGGGCAATTCCTCAGCCAGTCTTGCAGGGCAATGTGAAATTAGGCTGGGTCGGGATGTTCTCCTCTATAAGCTGCCTCCCTTATAGTCCCATGGATCAGGTACAGGAACTTGTTATGGCTCATATACAATCTGTAGCTCGTCATTAGCTGATTAAGAAGATTGCAAATTCTTATCTATGCTCTAAAAGAATTCATTGAAGCTCAGGGTCTGGAGGTCCAAATAATGCAGGAGTACTCGGTGCTAATCTGGGCAGGGAGACAGGAAGAAATTATGCAGGTACCCTTTCCATTACCCCTTCCCTCATTCTGCTTTGATTGTCGCCAGGTCACTGCCTATTTCTTGCATCTTTTTTCCCTTGTGCAGATGCAAGTTCTCCCGCAGTGCTGCCCTTGGCTGATTCCTTGTCTCTTCCATGCTGCTGCTTAGCATTTCTTCCTGCCTTCTTTCATGGCCAGGCAGCTCAAACATGAGACCTGTGCAAGTTTGAAGCACAGGTCAACTCTTTGGAAATCAGTTCATCTCCTTACAGAGAACCACAGCCTTTCAGGTCCACACCTGGCTGCTTACTGGAATGTGTGTTTATATGCTTGGGGCGGGGGACGGGACACAAAACAAAACAAAACCCTCCAACTCACTGCCATCAAATTCAGTCCAACTCAAGGGTCGCTCTACCCTTGTGGGTTTTTGAGACCATAAATCTTTTTAGGAGTAGAAAGCCTTATCTTTCTCCCAAGGAAGAGCTGGTGGTTTCAAACTGCTGACCTTCTGTCTAGCAGAGCAACACGTAAAACACGATGTCACCAGGGCTCTTTGAATGATTGAGTATGCCCTATATCTCTTACTGGAAGGAAGGTCATAAATACAGGAATGTGGTAGAGTTCAGTGCATAAGAATGTGGGCTTTGGAATCAAACACTATAGATTTACAAACTGACTTGAGAACTGTCTAGCTATGAAAGTGTGGGCAAGTTCAATTCTACAAATGGAAAAAGTACTAATACATGTCTCATAGAATTTTTTGGATAATTAAACATAAGCAAAAAGCTTCTGAAAGTTCATGGAAAAACGGAATGAAAACATAATAGAATTTATCCATGAACTTTTGGAACCCCCTTAATGTAAGGAATCTGGAATAGTACCTCGTCTGTACTAGGTTCTCAATCAATAACAGCTGGGCTAAACTATGCGAGGTAACAAGCTAGTTTATTATAAGCAGTTTTTTTTGCTATTTTCGTTGTTCTCCCTACAAGCTCAATTCTATATCTCCTCTAACAAAGAATAGGACATCCCCCAGAATTTTGAACTGGAAGGAGCTTTACAAATCATGCTCTCTCATCCTCTCATTTTCTTGTTAGGAACCTGGGGCACTGAGCGAGAAATAGACTTACTTCCTGTCATTGGGGGAAATCGTGGCAAATCCAAAATTAAATCCCAGGGCTCCGTAGTTCCTCTTTCTCTTATTCCAGATCACCTCTGTGATATAATATCAAGAAACACTTTTCTGCTTTAGCTTTCCTAATACATTCTGGTGGGCAAAGGGAGCTTGCTAGCAAGCTCTAGGCTAAGGGAATCTGCAAACAGCTCAGTTCTTGTTTGGCATCACTGAGTTGATTCCCACTCCTAGTGACTCCATCTGACTAAGCAGAACTGCCCCACAGCGTTTGTAGGCTGTCATTTTCATAGGAACAAATGGAGACTGCCTTTCTCCCAGGGAACCATTGAACCATCAACCTTTCAGTTAGAAGCAGAGTACGTCAACATTGTGCCATCAGACTCCTTAAGTAATGCCGAAGAGAATGCAAGAGGAAGGCTTGTCAACAAATGCCCTATATCTTAGACGTGTGCATGCAAAGTGGAGAGAAAAGATATAAATTTATGTGCATAGTGTGCACACCCCTTCACAGACATATGCACCCACAACCTAAGAACAGCTGAAATGACAGTGCAGTGTTCTCTAGTGTGTAAGGGGCTCTTGAGGCTGAGGAGACCAACTGTAAAGACAACTTCAGGGCCAAGGAGGGATGATTGCCTCAAAGTAGTGAAGAGGATATGTGTGCTCTAGTTCTGCTTTAATATTTCCCATAAACATTTTGGAATAGTCCCAGCAGCAAAAGACACAGCACCTTTTTGGTCTCATTTGAATGTTTTAGCCCCTAGGGAACCATTTATGAGGAAGGCCATACATATATCTAACTAAATATAGGTTTCTATGTTCTCCAAAGATAAACATTCCACATCTGTTCAGCTTTCAAGTGCCTTCCCTAAGTCATCATCCCACACATTTTCTGCTAAAGCCCTTACCACAGAAAGCTTTGACAGAAGCCTTTTCATTCAAGTGCATTTTCAGCTGCCAAAAATATAATGCAAACTACCCTGGCCAGCCCTGCACTCCTGAGAATGAGGCCCCTCCCCCTGGCCGTCCCTTAGTGAGGCATCAGGCTGACCCCTGCCTCAGCAGGCTTAGTGAAGAACTGGCAGCTGATTTTGGTAATGGATCAGTTCCTCTCCTCAGCACGGCCGATCCATAATGAAATGAATTACGTACTGTGTTTTAGTTCACTCAGAATAACCAAGTATGGATTGGTCTTTGATTCTGACTTTACAGATGCACAAACCCTATTGTCCAAGGC
The DNA here is from genome assembly GCF_000313985.2 of Echinops telfairi. Taxonomy (NCBI): domain Eukaryota; kingdom Metazoa; phylum Chordata; class Mammalia; order Afrosoricida; family Tenrecidae; genus Echinops; species Echinops telfairi. The sequence goes on from NW_022109980.1 coordinate 8,702,542, forward strand.
CTCAGCCATACACTGTAATGCTTCAGGTCTGGATGTGCAAAAGGGGGTTGTGCATAGATTAGCTAAATGACTATTTATTCACTGACACGGCAGGATCCAAGTAATAGATCAGCAAAATCAACATGTCCTAGTCCAGTCTCCTTCCCAGTTACAGACTGCACGTTCTGGACACTAGAGAAATCTTCACAAAGCAGAGAAAGTCACTCTGCTGATGCCCTGAATCCCTACCTAGTCCCCCAGCTGCCAGGCCACAGGAGACCGTGAGTGCCCCAAATAGTTAAGTACTCAGGCCCTAATTGATGGAGCCACCTCACAACTACAGCCTGGTGATCTATTTTTGAAAAGTCACAGCCATTGAAAACTGTAGGGCGCACAGTTCCATTCTGACACCCACAAGGTCACCAGGCATCAGAAGCGACTTGATGGCAACTGGTTGATGATCTTTCAGTTAGTGCTTGACCCACTATGCCATGAGGACTCCTAATGAATCAGAAAAGCCCCCAAGAAGTAAATTCCGCTTCGGTGATATACATGTTGTTAGAGATCACATGACCAATAACTTATGCTGTGGAAAAATCGGTTTTCAATGACATAAACAGCAATTATACATATGAACCTTGCCAAATAAAATACATGGGAATCAAATCGGCTGCATCTGTGGAAAGAAACAATGGGAAAGTTCAATATCATCAGTCAAAACAAGGCCAGGGTCTGACTGTTGAGCACAACATCAATTGCTTATATTCAAGGGTAGGTTGAAGTTAAGCTAAATTAAGACTGGTCCATGAGAACAAGCATATGACCTTGAGTTTGTAAATAATAAAATCCAAGACCAAAGGAGGAAATGGGGTACAGCTTAAATTCTGAGTACCCAGTTTGCGGAAAGCTATGGATGACAGTGAAAGCCCAAATTAAATTTGCAGGTTCCACACTTGGATTAAGCCTCTAATGAATCCCTCAAACCATTGACAATTGATATTAATAGCTTGGCTATCAGACAGGATGCATGTGAAAATGGATTAATGCATGTGCAATTAAGTTAAAATGTAATGCTTTGTCATTTATTCCTCATTGTCACCCATTTTAAATCGTGATTTTTTTTTAATTTAGATTTTTCTCTGTTTTGTTATTGTGGGCATTTTTGTTTGTTTTTATTAATATCTTGAAATTCAGAATAGTTAAATCTATAGAGATAGTAACTGAATTAATAGTGTCTTAGAATTAAAGGAGAGGAGATTCGAAGCGGGTGGGGGGGGATGGAGAGCTAATAATAAGTACAAGCATGAAGTTGATTGTGGTGGTGATTCTATAACTCTTTCAATATACTTAAATCATTGAATTTCATGATATGTGAAATATATATTAATAAAATGGTTACTTTTTAAAAAAAGGAATATATTAGAGGAAAATAGTGCTTCAAGAGAATCAAACTCATCAACTGGAGAGATCTGGATTCAGCCAACTAAGCCTGATTTCTAAAAGGAAAGTTATTTTGGATGTTCATTTCAGATTCTCTTTGTCTTTCTCTCTCACACACAAACACACTACATGCACACACACACCATGTATATATTAGAATTTCTAGTGTTTTGTCAAAGAGGTCTGGAGCCAGATGTCTGAATTTCAATTCAGATGAAATGCATCTTTTCTTTGTGACTGCATGTGAGTCATTTGACATCCCTAGGCCTTGTTTTCCTTCTCTGTAAAGGAAAAGGAGCAATACTAGTGCCTACCTCATTCCTTTTTAATGAGGATTAAATAACATAGTTATGTTAAGTATTTATAAAACTTTACAGTTAGCATTGAAATTGTTGGCTATTATTGCATGAAATAAGGTAAAATATATAGATTTTTTTAAAGAAACAAAATAAGACAAAAACCCTATGGCTTCAACTTGGTTCTAACTCGGCAACATATGTTACAGTGCACACAGTAGAACTGCTCCATAGGGTTGTCTTAGTTTTAACCTGTTTCATGAAAGTAGATCTCTAGTACTTTCTTCCATGACGCCACTGATTGGGTTTGAAATACTAACATTCCTGTTAGTAGACTCTCACAGAGTTTGCACCAAACAGGGACGTTACATATATAGTAGTAGCACCTTAGTATTCCCAAGGAGTATTTCCAGAGACTTTCTTTCACACGTTCTATATATGTGAACAACTACATTATATCATTTTTATAATATGTTACAAAGTAAAGTTAATATTTTTACTTGGTAATATTTTGTAAGGAAAAACTCCTTTTTTAATACTTTTATTGGGGACTCCTACATCTCTTATCATAATCCATACATTCATCCATGTGTCAAGCACATTTACACATATGCTGCAATCATCATTTTCAAAGCATTCTCTTCTCATTTAAGCCCCTGATATCAGCTCCCCATTTCTTCCCCTCCCTCCCCCACCCACTCTCCCTCATAAACCCTTGATAATCATAGTTTATTATTTCCATATCTTACATAGTCCTCTGTCGACTCTCACCCGCTTTTCCATTATTCATCGCCCTGGGAGGGGGTTCTAGTTGATCCTTGTGATCAATTCCCCATTTCTCCCCGCACCCTTCCCTAATCCTCTCGGTATCTCTACTCTCATTGTTGGCCCTGAGGGGTTTATCTAGCCTGGATTCACTGTGTTGCAGACTCTTATCTGTAGCAGTGTGCATACTCTGGTCTAATCCGATTTGTAAGGTAGAATTGAGGGCATGATAGTGGGGTGAAGGAAGCACCAAAGAACTAGAGGAAAGTTGTGTGTTTCATCGGTGCTATACTGCACCCTGACTTGCTCATCTTTTTCCTGTGACCCCTCTGTGAGGGGATGTCCAATTGTATACAGATGGGCATTAGGTCTCCACCGCACGCCCCACCCCCATTCACCATGGGCATGGTTTTGTTCTGGGTCTTAGATGCCTGATAACTGATCCCATTGACACCTCATGATCACACAGGCTGGTGTGCTTCTTCCATTTGGGATTTGCTGCTTCTCAGCTAGATGGTCGCTTGTTTATCTTCAAGTCTTTAAGACCCCAGATGCTATATCTTTTAATAGACGGGCACCATCAGCTTTCTTCACCACATTTCGTTATGCACACACATTGTTTTCAGCAATTGTGTCAGGAAGGTGTGCATCACAGAATGCCAGATTGTAAGAACAAAGTGTTCATGTGTTAATGGAGTATTTGAGTCGAGGCCCAATGTCTATCTACAAACTTAGTTCTTAACATATAGATATGAGTATATAGTTCTATTCCCCTCTCATTATATATGTATTTATATATGTACATGCCTGTATTTAGGCCTCTAAAAATGTCCTTTCCCTCCTGGCTCTTTCCTCTATTTCCTTTTACTTTCCTCTGTCCCACCATCATGTTTGGCCTTCGCTCAGGTTTAGTAATCCCTCACTGCTACATTGCCCATGATTCAGCCCTACTAGGCATCCTATGACCTTCCTTCCATTAATTATCGGTCACTTGTTGTTCCCTTGTCCCTGGGTTGGTTACACATCCCCCTCCTTTCTCCCACCTCCCCTTCTCCCATATCCCCCTGGAACCTATGAACCTGTTCTTTCAATCTCCGAATTATTTATCCCACCTGTCTTATCTAGATAGACATACAGATACATTAATAAGTGCAAAAACCTGGCAAAGCCAAATAAGACAACAAAGGAAGTCAAAACCAACAAAAGAATAATAAGAACAACCAAAAACAAAGCAAAATAACAATAAGAAAAAGAAAGCCACTGACAAAAAATGGAAAAGCCAATAAATAGTTCAAGGGCTGCTTGTTGGCCTTTATGTGTTTTTTCCAGTCGAGTCTGATGGGGTGCCACACTCTGTCTCTAAAGTCTATTTTTGGTATTCCCTGGGGGTTTCATTACTCTGGTCCCCCTGCTGCTCTGCTGCATGCCCTCAGTGCCTCACCCCAGGGTGATGGGGCTACATATTTCCACACTGTGTCTCCAGTGCTGTCTCCCGCAGTGCAATTATTCTGTGAGGGATGCTGTGTCCCGTGATGGGGCCAGCCCTATGGTCCTCCCTGTGTATTGTGTGCTCTGAGCAGGAACACTGTTCTCAGGGATTGCTGGGCCAGGATGTCCTCTCCTCCCTCTCCATCCCTTTTCGTTTCTCCCATGTGCTCTAATCAGACACTCCCTTCTCCGCAAGCTGTAGCCCCAGTGGTGTCCCCTAAAGTGCATTCTTCTGGGGGGTGGGGTGTCCACATAGTTAGGGTTAGGGCCGGCTCCGCAGGCAGACCCCTCTATTGGTTCTCTGGTACATGCCGGTATATTGTACTCACATCTTGGCACATCTGGTTGAAGCTTGGTCTCTCTCTCTCTCTCCTGTGGAGATATAAACAATACCCTCCCCTTGGATGGGTTAGTGCCCTGCTCCCCCACCTACCCATGTCTTCCCCCCACCCTCTTTCTCTCCCCCTCTTATTTAGTTGGCTGCCATATGTATCCCTGGATTTGGTTTGGCCCCTGCCATAGTATCTGTACCTCGCCCCAGGGATGTATGTATATAATAGCTTTTCCCCTATGCCCCATTTTTTTTTTACTTACCTCAGTGAATTCATGTGGTACTTGTCCTTTTGTGCTTGACTTACTTCACTTAGCATGATTTCCTCCATTTCTTACCATGCAGCAATGTGCTTCATGCGTTCATTGCTGCTTTTTAGGGATGAGTAGTACTTCGTTGTATATATGTACCACCATTTTTTGATCCATTGGTCTGTTGATAAAAATTTGGGTTGTTTCCAACTTCTTGCAATTGTGAACTGTGCTGCAATGACCATTGGAGCGCAGATGTCTGGCCGTGGTTTGTTTCTTGCCTCTTCTGGGTATATGCCCAGTAGGGGGATTGCTGGGTCACAGGGTAGCTCAATCTCCATCTGTTTCAGATACTGCCAAATCAATTTCCATAATGGCTGTACATACCTACAGGTCCACCAACAGTGGATGAGAGTTTCTATCTCCCGACAGCCTCTCCAACACTTGTTACTTTCTGATTTTTTGAACTGGGCTATCTTTGAGCTGTTAGGTGGTATCACATAGTTGTTTTCATTTGTATTTCTCTTATGGCTAATGATTGGGAACGTTTTCTCATATGTTTATTTGCCATTCAGATTTCTGCCCCTGTGAAACTTCTGTTCAGTTCCTTTGCCCAACTCCTTAGTGGGCAGTTAGTTTTTTTTTCTCATTATCAGCTTGCAAAGAATTTTAGATTTTCGTAATAAGGCCTTTGTCTGATGTGTCATTGATAAAGATGTTTTCCCAGTCTGTGGGCTCTCTTATTACTTTTTTGGTGAATTCTTTTGATGCACACAGGTGTTTTATCTTCAGTATATCTCACTTGTCAATTTGTGACTCCTCTGTATTTGTATCCTTCCCTATTTCCGCTAGCCTATGTATTCCCTGTGCCAAGTTTCCCAGGTTTGTCCCAAGTCCCTCATTAATGGCCCTAGGAGTTTGGAATTTTACCTTAAGGTCTGTGATCCACCTTGAGTTTATTCTGGTGCATGGAGTGAGGTAAGGGTCTTGCTTCGTTTTTCTGCAGGTAGATATCCATTTTTTCTAGCACCACTTATCGAAGAGGACATCTGCTTCCCATTTGATATTTTTGGGCCCTTATCAAAATCAGTAGTTTATATGCTGATTTTTTATTTCTGGGTTTTCAGCTCTTTTCCATTGGTTTGAATGTCTGTTGTTGTACCAGTACCACATTGTTTTGACCACTGTGGCTGTAAATGCATGCTAAAGCAAGCCCTCTCACTTTGTCCTTCTTCTTGAGGAGTTCTCTGCTAATTCTGGGCTTCTTCCTTCTCCATATGAAGTTGGTAATCAGTTTTTCCAATTCTTTGTAGAAGGTGATGGTGTTGTATCAGGATAGCATTAAACTTATATAGTGCCCTGGGCAGAACTGATATCTTCACTATATTAAGTCTTCCAATCCATGAGCATGGGATATTCTTCCATTTGTTGATGTCACCCTTGGTTTCTTATAATAATATTCTGCAGTTTTCCTCAGACAAATCTCTTTGTTTTTAGTTAAGTATATCCCTAGATATTTCATTTTGTGCTTGGTTATTGTAAAGGGTACTACCTTTTAATTCCCTCATCTGTGATCTTGTCTGATATGTACAGTAGTCCAATAGACTTCTGTTTGTTGATCTTGTATCTTGCCATGCTTCCATATTCCTCTATCGCTTCCAACACCCACTTGTGGAGTTTTGGGAATTTTCAATATATATAATCATATTGTCTGTGAATAACGATTGTTTTGCCTCTTCCTTCCTCAGACGAAATACCTTTGATGTCTTATTTTTGTCTTATGGTGTTAGCTAGGACCTCTAGTACGATGTTAAATAGGAGTGGAGACAAGGGGCACCCTTGTCTGGTCTCCTTTTTCAGTTGAATTATTTTCATTTTTTTCCATTGATTACCACGTTGGCTGTTGGCTTTTTGTATGTAGCTTGTATAATATTGAGGAATTTAAGGAACAAAATCTTAATGACACCTGCCAAGACTTTTATTCTAAAACCAGAATGATCTTCTTCACTGTCATCAAGTTAACAAAAACTCATAGTGACCCCAAGGTTAGAATTATCCCTGCGAGTTTTCAATACTGGGAGGGTAGAGGGAGAGTGGTTTGGAAAGAGGGAACCAATTACAAGGAACTGTATGTGACCTCCTCCCTGGGGGACGGACAACCGAAAAGTGGGTGAAGGGAGATATCGGACAGGGAAAGATATGATAAAATAATAATTTATAAATTATCAAGAGCTCATGAGGGAGGGCGGAGCAGGGAGGGAGGAAAAAAATGAGGACCTAATGCCGGGGGCTTAAGTGGAGAGGAAATGTTTTGAGAATGATGGGGGCAATGAATGTACAAATGTGCTTTACACAATTGATGTATGTATGGATTGTTATAAGAGTTGTATGAACCCCTAATAAAACGATTTAAAAAAAACACTATGTAACTACCACATGAAGATGGTGACATGGACTACATTATTCTACAGAAAGAAAAACTGTTTGCCTGATTTATGGTATCCCCCAAACTCAAACCATCTTTGACATCTACATTTATTTCTGACTTACCTTCACCACAGCCTTTGTTCCTTCTATATAGATCATGTTCATATCTGGTTCAGACTACGTATTAATGAAATTTCCCTGGTCTGGATTACCTGACCACTTCCCTGTTCTTAAATCGTACCCTGGACTCTAAGAAATTCCACCTCTGCTATGATGAATTTCTTAATTTTATAAAATTCTACTTAAAACTGTCAATCTAAATCACACAATCATATTATAATCATATTTTAAATTGATTATATTACACAATTTTTACTACAACAGTCACTGTTTCATGAGCATTTGTATCACATCCCCAAATAAAGTGTAATTTCCTTGGTAAGAAAAACATGTTCTTCATGATGTGGGAAAATGCTTATTATTTGGTGTTGAATAAAAAAAGCAGGATAAAAATTGTACAAACAGTGTGATCTCAACTACATGAAAATGGATAGAAAGAAGAGAAGCAAATTTGCTAAAATGACACTGATTTCCTCTAGGCAATGGAGTTTGCCTAGGTGGCTACTGTTGTCTGCCTTAAACTTACCTATTTAATTTTTAGTTATGAATAAGCACTTTTATATTCAGAAAAAAATAAATGGAACAAATATATTTTAATTCTTCTATCACTTTTTACTCATGGTGAGAATCTTACAAGCTTTTCAAAGAGCCACATTCGTGTTATCTCCAACCATTGCATCATAGACATGTTTGGACAGTTCCTTGGTTTTCTCTCAAATCATATTTACATGAAGTTTATAGTAAAATTTCAAATTGACCGCCTATATTGTTTAAGATGTTTTTCATTACTAGTGAGAAATAAACTAAGTGAAAATGTTTTGGGTAAAATTGGGTATTGATGGAACAGAAAAATCCCAAGTATGAAAGATATTGGATACAGTTTAATCCAGCAATTCAAGATATCAGAACTCCAGCTCTGAGACCATGCAAGTCTCTCACGCTGTCCTTCGCTGCTCTCAAATATTTTCCTCAAATGACCTCTCTTTAAAAATCTGCCTTTGTCAAATTGACTCTCAATAATAATGATCTGGGAGACTATAATCTTTATGGGAGTGGCTCCCTCATCTTTCACTTGAGGAGCTGCTGTTGGGTTTGAACTGAGAATTTTGTCACACTTAACCCACTATGTTATTAGGGCTTCCTAATCCCTCCTTAAACAAAAATAATAATAAACAAATAAACACTGCCATTAAGTTGACTCTGACTGAGAGCAACCCTATAGAGGATTTCCTAGGCTGTGGATCATTGGAGAAAAAAAACAGCCTCACTTTTTTCCTGGGAGAAGTTGGAGAGTTTGAAGTTCCAACTTTGTGGATAGCTGTCCAATACTTATCCAATACTGCCAAGAGAGCACATAATACTAAACCATGCATTCCCAGAGTATCAAACCCACTGGAGAAGAGAACATTTATCTAAAGTTGGGTTCTTTAGAGTAGTAAAATCAGTGAAGCCTATACCAGAATGTTTAATATCAAAGAAATGTCTCATACAGTATGAGAGTGTCTGGTTGTAGAGGTGACTGAATCCAAGGTTGACAGGTAAGATGGTAGGCTGCAGATGACTCCGAAAATGTGCATGCATGTCCAAAGAGCCACAGGTCAGATTAGGAGCCAAATGCAAGATCCATAACCATTAAAAGCAAGCGAGGTTTTCTATAGGGTCCACTGATAATGTTAGCAGCCTACATCCCTAAGGAGATCTCATACTGCCGAGATTACTACATCTTAATGACCAATCCACTGGGAATCCTGACCCCAGCCAAGTTGACACAAAACCTTAACTATCACCTCTTCTTTGTTCTAGCATTCCCAGCAAAACTTCTCAAGGTTCATTGTGATTGAACTGGACTTTATCCTGTGGCCACCCATGACTCAATAATTAAGGCAATGCCACACATTGATTGACTGTGACTAATAGAGACCCACCTAAAGCTAAATATAAAATCAACTCCATGTAAATGATATGGCTGAAAACATGGGAGAGCTGAGAAAAGAGTAACTTCTAAAAGAATTTAAGAGTACTGTTAAATTAGAGTGAACACTGGCCAACACACATTTTGGTGCCTCAAATTGTAGAGTTGTTTCTGGGTGTATTTTTCTTGCTGATTCCAAAAATGGCACCAGCTTTCTCCTATCAGTTATTAGTTTTTGAGATACAGAATATATACCATATACTATTTTCACTCTGCTCATCCTATAAAAAACAGGATATGTTCGTGTAGTGTTAGCCTGAGATAGAAGAAGTGCATGCAGACTTTATTTTAAGTCGTTCGTGTTGTACTGAACATTTAGGTCAAGTTATACTTCAAATGGTATTTTAATCGCCTTATGTGCATGTGAAAGTTGGACATTGGACAAAGAAAATTGAAGAAGAATGGATGCATTTCAATTGTGGTGCTGAGAAGAATATTAAACATACTATGGACTGCTAAAAGAACAAACTGGTCTGTTTTGGAAGAAGTACGGTCAGAGTGATCCTAGAGGCAAGCATGATGAGACTTGGCCTTACAGATTTTGGACATGCTGTCAGGAGAAACAAGTCCCTGGAGAGATGCATCATGCTGGGTAGAGGAGCAACAAAGGAGAAGAAGGCCCTCGAGGAGAGGGATTGACACTGTGAGTGCAACGATGGGCTCAACATTGGGACAATTGTGAGGATGGCTCTGGAACAGGTGCTGTTTAGCTCTCTTGTGTATGCACAAGGATTTCTGGGAATCAGAACCGACTACTTGGCACCTAACAACAAAAACAACATATGAAGGTTACCCCCGCCCAAACCGGAATTGTGCTAGGCAAAGCAGAGCTTTCACAGTATGCATTTCTCCAATGAGACGAGATGAGCATTGAGCAACTTACTCTGAGTTAGTACACCCAGTGGCATCAACTGGGAAGATCACCGTGAATATTTTCATAAAAGCAGTTTCTCTGGAACCTCATTTTTTGTATGTGTAACGGCAGTTTTAAGAGGACAGCATGTCACTATGAAATTTTGTTTCCTGCTCGGGAAAAATGGCACAGAAACTGCTTTGATGTTGAACACAACTTATAAGGATAGCACTATGGGCAAAACTCAAGTGTACAGGTCGTTTTCTTGTTTCAAAAAAGGGGAGATCTCGATTGATGACGAACCTCATTCTGGATGTCTGTCAATTTCATGAATGGATGAAAAACTCCACTCGTGGTACATTTGGAGTTCGTCCCACCTGGTCAGATTGTTAATCAAGTTTTCTATTTAGAGGCTCTTAAAAGATTGTGTAATGGTGTGCAACAAAGAAAGGCCTGATTTGTTGCAGACAGGGGACTGCTTTTTGCCATCACAGCAATGCACCTGCGCACTCAGCCATCTCAGTGCATCAATTTTGGGCAAAAAGCAGCATGCCTTTCTTGCCCGGTGTACCTAACTCACCTGGCCTTGCTCTGTGCAACCTCTTTTAGTTTCTGCGAATGCAGAGGGGCATGAACGCACAGGGATTTGAAGATATGGAAGAGCTAATGAAAATAAGAGGGGAGGTGATGTCAGTCATCCAAACGGATGAGTTTAAAAATAATTTCCAGAATGAAATCACAGATTTGACAAATGTATTAAGTATAATGGAGAATACTTTGAAGCTGGTAAGGTTGTTTTGTTAAAAAAATTAAATACATACCTTTGAAAAAGAATTTAGTCTTTTTGGGGGGTACCCCCTCATACTTTCTACTTTCTTTGATTCAAAGATATATATGAACAGTCAAAATTATAGGAACTTGGAATTTTCCCCATGTATCACCTTTGTTAGGAACAGAATAGCAGGGAGTTCGAATTCGTTATCTTAAAACGGAGCGAAAAATAAGAGTTACTGTAAAATAAATAAGTAGGCCTGATGGCATAGTGGGTTATATGTTTGACTGCTAACCACAAAGTCAGCTATTCATGCCCACCCGACACTCTGCAAATGAAAAGGACACGTACTGCTCTCATAAAGATTTATAGCCTCGGAAACCACAGGAGAAGTTCTACTCTGTATTAACGGGTCACCATGAATGACTGGCAAGGAATTTGGTACAATAAATAGGGATTTCGATGTTCTGAAACCCAAATGGGTCTCTCAGAGTTCAAACTCCTTTATTAAAATTAGAGTGTCCCATTCTTGTTATAAAATGGCACAACTCTACCTGTGCACAGAAATTCTTAAAAGAAAAGTTAGAACTTTTCTTATAAAGAAGCTTGGAGTCAACCTCACCTCTGAAACATCAGATATGAATTATTCATAGATTTCTATGTATTAAAAGGTGTTCTGAAATGCTAGATTTATTGTGCCCATCTGGTCAATAAACATATGTGGGATTAATAAGGTAGCAGTTTAATTGAAGGGCAAAGAGATAAATGGCTCAGCGAGTCTCACCTTTCTGTCTCTTGCTCTCTGATGATTGGATCAGTGTATGGTTACCTTAGCTAGTTCTCTGCCTCAACATGTGAGCTACACTACTTGTGGGACACCCAACCCATGGACTGTGTCACTATAGTTTGAGGTTCCTTCAATACCTGCTTCACCACACTGCTGGTGTATACATCCCTCAAGCTGGGGAATGTAGGACCCTCTCATCTGGCTGACTGTTGATGACCTACCCTGCTGTTTGCTGCCTGTGGCTGGACTTGCCTGTATTGCTCTACAGAAGACTCATATGGCTGCTTCCTTGACCTGCACCCAGCAGCCCTTGTGAATTAAAGGACTGCCGGTATATTAGTTATCTCACAGAAGTGAGTTGGACTGAGCCCTCTGAACTGCTCTGTGGACCAATTAGCTGTTTCTTTCTTCATGTTGTATCTATCTATCTATCTCTAAAATTATAAGTGTACTCTTTTGTTTCTCTGGAGAACCCTGTCTAACACAAATGCTTACTGCATAATTTAAAGAAGAAAAATCTTGATTTTCCAAATATTTGGAAAATTACTATGAAGTTATAAAATTTGTACTATAGATTGCCCTCATACCTTCCGTATATGTGCCTTATCAATTTTCTTTTTTTTTTCACTCTGCTTAAGCTGTGTTCTAGCTTGGCAGTATACAACTTGTAGCCTCTGTAGATAGATGATAGATAGATAGATACACACACACAGCCTCCCACAAAAAAGATAAACCAACTGCCATCTAGTTGATTGTAACTCATAGTGACCCTACAGGACATAGAAGAACTGTTTCTTTCGGTTTCTAAATCTTTAAACATTTCAAAGGCTGCAGTGTGACTGCTGGGGTCAAGCCACTGGCCTTATAATTGGAACCTCAATGTATATACAACTAGCCACCATGGGTCCATATACAGCTTCCATTGGAAGTCCTTTAATACATAATTCTTTTTGAAATATTTCTTACCTTGTTTATTATCCTGTAGTTTGTGGTTCTGAGTTCTTCTCATATTTAAAACTAGGATGAAATAATCAATAAATTAGCATAAATTAACAGCTAAATATCTAGTGGAACACCATATCTGAGAAACTAGTGCTGATGAGGTCTATCCAATACAATTTTCTGAATCAGTGCCCAAATAACTCCAGGAACAGTCCTAAAATCCCAGATAGTAAGGGGGGGAAACTGGTTGTTGTTGGGCTGTCGAATAGGCTGTATAGAAAAACCTGGCATCTGCTAGGCCACATTTTATTTTTAATCATTTTATTGGGGACTCATACAAGTCTTATCACAATCCATCCATCCATCCATTTTATGTCAAGCACATTTGCACATTTGTTGCCCTCATCATTCTCAAAACATTTGCTTTCTACTTGAGCCCTTGGTATCAGCTCCTCATTTATCCCCTCCCTCCCCGGCCCCCTCTCTCAAGAACCCTTGATACTTTATAAATTATTATTATTTTGTTCATGTCCTACACTGTCTGCCATCTCCCTTCACCCATTTTTCTGTTGTCTGTCCCCCAGGGAGGGGGTTATATGTAGATCCTTGTAATCAGTACCCACTTTCTACCCCACCTTTCCTCCACCCTCCCGATATCGCCACTCTCACCACTGGTCCTGAAGGGTTCATCTGTCCTGGATTCCCTGTGTTTCCAGTTCCTATCTGTACCAGTGGACATCCTCTGGTCTGGTTGGATTTGTAAGTTAGAATTGGGATCATAATAGTGGTGGGGAGGAAGCATTTAAGAATTAGAGGAAAGTAGGGGAGCAACAAGTGATCCAAAATCAGTGGCAAGGAGGGTGTGAGAGGTGTGGTAGGGATTCAGCAAGGGCAATGTAACCGAAAGAAATTACTGAAACCCAAATGAAGGCTGAGCATGATAGTGGGACAAGAGGAAAGTAAAAGGAAATAGAGGAAAGAACTTGGTGACAAATGGTATTTATAGAGGTCTAAAGACTGGAATGTACATATGTAAATATATTTATATAAGATTGTGGGGAAACAGATCTACGTGCATATATTTGTAGGTTTAGTATTAAGGCAGCAGATGGACATTGGGCCTCCACTCTAGCACTTAGTCAATGAAAGAGCACGTCTTTCTATTTAATTGGCATTCCAGGATGCACACTTTCCCGACACGATCGCTGAAGAAAAATGTGTGCATAAGCAAATGTGGTGAAGAAAGCTGATGGTGCCCAGCTATCAAAAGATATAGCATCTGTGGTTTTAAAGGCCCGAAAATAAACAAGTGGCCATCTATCTTAGAAGCATCAAAGCCCACATGGAAGAACACCAGCCTGTCTGACCACGAGGTGTAGAATTGACCAGTTATCAGACATCAAATAACTAAAAATCATATCAGTGGGTGCCCACCTTCCTGATACGATCACTGAAGACAAAAGTGTGCATAAGCAAATGTGGTGAAGAAAGCTGATGGTCCCTGGCTATCAAAAGATACAGCATCTCGGGTCTTAAAGGCTTGAAAATAAACAAGTGGTCATCTATTTCAGAAGCAACAAAGCCCACATGGAAGAAACACACTAGCCTGTGTGACCATGAGCTGTCCAAGGGATCAAGTATCAAGCATCAAAGAACAAAAAATCATATCACTGTAAATGTGGGTGAGTGCAGAGTGGCCACTCAAAGCCCATCAGTAGGCAACTGGATAACCCCTTGCTGAAGAGTTGTGGGGAGATGAGCCAGTCAGGGTGCAGGGTAGCAATGATGAAACATATAACTTTCCTCTCGTTTTTAAATGCTTCCTCCCCACCCCCACCAGTATCATGATCCCAATTCTACCTTTCAAATCTGGCTAGTCCAGAGGACGTACATTGGTACAGATAGCAACTGGAAATACAGGGAATCCAGGACAGATGACTCCTTCAGGACCATTGATGAGAGTGGCGATGCCTGGGGGGTAGAGGGAATTTGGGTTGGAAAGGGGAAACCAATTACAAGAATCTATCCTATAGCCTCCTCCCTGGGGTATGGACAGTAGAGAAGAGGGCCGGGGGGATACATCAGACAGTGTAACATATGACAAAATAATAATAATTTATGAATTATGAAGGGTTCGTGAGGGAGGGGGGTGGGGGAGGGAGGGGAGAAAATGAGCAGCCGATATTAAGGGCTCAAGTAGAAGGCAAATGTTTTGAGAATGATGATGGCAACAAATGTACATATGTGCTTGACACAATGGATGGATGTATGGATTGTGATAAGAACTGTACGGGCTCCCCATAAAATGATATTAAAAAAAAACAGTTAAGTACTTGAATGCTAAAAAAAAAAAAAAAAGAATTAGAGGAAAGTTGTATGTTTCATCATTGCTACACTGCACCCTGACTGGCTCATCTCCCCCCTGGGACCCTTCTTTAAGGGGATGTCCCATTACCTATGTAGATGGGCTCTGGGTCCCCAATATGCACTCCCCTCATTTACAATGATACTATTTTTTGTTCTTTGATGCCTGATAACTGATCCCTTCAACACCTTGTGGTCACACAGGCTGGTGTGCTTCCTCTCTGTGGGCTTTGTTGCTTCTCAGCTAGATGGCTGCTTATTTACCTTCAAGCCTTTAAGACACCAGGTGCTATATCTTTTGATCACTGGACACCATCAGCTTTCTTCACCACATTTGCTTGTGTACTATGAAAGCTCCACCCAGCGGAGCTTTTTCCATTTTGGGGGGAACCCCTCCTCATATGGGGGGATTTATTCATGTCAAAAAGTAAACTATCATAGAATTAAGCTCTATTCTTTAATTTATCTGTGGATTCTCTAACTGAATGAAAAAACCTATGTTTCTTCACTTTCTTCCCTTGTTCCAAATATATTCAATACCAGCCAGATTTTATTTTCACTCAAAGCAGTGTTATCTATTTTTATGAAAGCTAACTAATACTACATTGTTGTTAATTCCCATGGAGTAAGTTCCAACTCATAGTGATCCTATCTACAACAGAACGAAGCACTGCTTGGTCCCTGGCCATCCTCACAATCGTGCTTATGTTTGATCCCATTGTGTACTCTATGTGGTAACTGTGCATTAGTTAAAAACTCACGTACACGTGCCTTATTGTATGTGTGATTTAAAATTTGCCTCAACAAAACAAATTGATCACTATAAGTATTGATTTATGATAGTCATGAATAACATTCAAAACTGGCAATGTTTTAATCACCTACAGCGTACTAGATTTAACCATATGGTTTGATAGTATTGCCCATATTTGACATACTGCAAAGGTAATCTTATGTGGGCCATCATTAAAATATATGCCTGTATACACATGTGAATGCACAATATTGCCCCATGCATGCTGGTTAACTAGTATTAGAGTAGTAGAACATGGAAAGTATAAATATCAACTTTATCATTCAGTCATTTCCATATTTTATGTTATAACTGATGGGAAAGGCAAGAAAAGTATGAACTGATACAAAGCATTGCCTTGGATATAACCACATTTTCTTGCTCTTCTACTTGGTCTTGTCTTCTTAATTCAAATCCACCAAAGCACTTCCTTTGGTTTATTTTCAATACGCTCACTGAATGACCCTAAGTAACCTCTACTAACACCCTCAATTCCCTTCCTTGTCAAAGCAGACAGGCGGTCAGCAGTTGATGACTAGGTGACTCTATGACCCCAACCACAGAATGAGAAATCTAGTGTTCTGAGAATGGGCAACCTGACAGAAAAGAATCATTTACATCTGTCTGCTGGAAAGAAACAGAAACCTTCAACACATATCCCAAAGCTCTTCAGCTCCAAATGGTCTAAACAGTATCTGACCTGAATGAGAAAGCCATTATTCTACTATGTATTTTTTATATTATGTCTAAAAAAATACAGCAAAAATCTTTATTGACTCTGCAGTGGGTTTTGCTTTTAGTAATCCAGTTTATCCCAGACCAGTGTCTGTTCTCTTATTTTCCCAGCTGCTGGAATCAAAAGTTGAGTAGCAGCAAATTGGGACAAGGGGATTTCCTTACAACCTTGTAGCACAAGTACAGCAATCAATGCATCTAAGTGCTAATGTTTTTCATCACCTTCCCAGGTTTCAGCAACCCAAACCTGAGTGAGTTGCTTTTCTTTCAGAACAGTACAAGAGAACAAGATTCTCTCTAAATTGCTAAAGCTATGGGGCCTACTCTCAGAGTAGGTATGATTGATGACGACTATATAATGAGGATAGGTGCTAACCAGGCTCCATTTTCTTAGCAAATTTTAATGACCATGTGATGCCTAACAGCAAAGAGAAATGTTATCTTCTATTCAAAGTCAACATTTGCAAATATTTATTTGGGCTATATCTTTTTTTCCATATTGATAACCTTTCACATCCTCTCATAGTTCATCATCCCCTCTTCCATTACTCATTCAACTCACATACCCCACTAATCAGCAGGGATATTACCTGGAGAGATGAAAGTAGGTAAACTATGAATGTCACATGCATTCAATTTCACTAATATTTGAACTAAGTCGGAGCTATGGCTGGTAGTCTGGTTTAAACATCACTAAATCCTTACAGAAAGAGTACCAAGTGCTGGATGGTATTTTCCTTTGCTTTTGTAAGGCTAAACCACTGTAAATCTGTGACTAAAATGTGTTTTGTTGTGTTAAGGAATATTTAAAAATTGCTTCCTTTGATCTGAGACTGAACTCTTTAGGAAGCTACTTATTGTCTAAATGAGATTTTTATAACTTCAGGTATGATAGACAAATTGAAAAGTTGATTGATGCAAAGATGAGAATTGTGTAATTTTCACCAGATATAATATCCAGGCAAAGGGGTAAACAAATGGAGAAAATTGAAGGGGAGGGATTTTATTCTACTTTACCAAAACTGACAGGGGAATTTCTGATTGAGAAGATAGTAAAATGGAAGAATAAAGCGAGATCACAGAAAGTGTCTTCTCAAATAAATGAGTAAAATAAATTTTATAGGAGCAACCATATAAAGAAAATAGTACAACATCATGATATGAATTTTGAAAAGTGGTAGCCAAAGAGAGAAACAAAGGATGATGACATGCTTCTGTGGGACTCCTCAAAATTCCGTTCTAGAGGAAGGCAGTAGGTAAAAAATATCTACAGAATTTTCACAAATATGCCTCTCTCAGGAAAAATATGACCAAAAATTCATGAGAAAAGCCATGGTGAAATCATTGAAAGGAGATGTCCATGCTTACTACCATCAGGAATTCAGCACAAGCAAGAAACTCTTCCATTTGTCAGGGTTCCATGCTGAATTGGAGGATTGATCTAAAGTGCAAGTGCATCATCATAGATACCTTGTCAACGTTGGAAGGTTGAACCAGATATAAGACTTAAAATCTTGGAAGAAAATTGGGATCAAGACCAGCCACAGGAAACTATGCAAGTCCTGTTCTACTGACCTCAACGCTATTCAGGTGCTTCACCTGTCGCCAGAAGAGATCTGCCAGAGGCATAATTTGACTAGATACTTTGCAGATGAATTTTGGGTTCCCACTGTACTGCATAGCCTTCTACAAATGGGGTGTTTACAATTTAAGCTCTGATAATTTTACCTTCGCAATATTACTTACTTCAAACTTTTATGATACATTTTTCAAAATACATTTGAGAGATTGAAGAAACAGCATAGGGGCCACATCTGAACTCCTTTGACTACACAAGGGGAAAGGAGAATCCACCTCCACACCAACCCAAAGAGCATTGCCCCAAGGCAGAGGGCAGACACACTGCTGCCCTCCATCCTTCTTTACACGAATCATCTCTCCCACAGCACTCAACTTCTCTCTTGGGTTCAATCATCCATTGCAATGATTGCACAGAACTCCGAGACAATTCTTACTATTATGGGGGGTTCTTAGGGAAATTGGCAAAATACCATAAGTCAGAATCAGAAAGCAATATAAGAATGCAGGCTTTTGTCCTCAGCAGCATTTCTTCTCAGTCATGCTGCAAACTCATATCTCTCTGGTCCTCAGTCTCTCAGACATGCCTCCCCCCTTGGCATTTCCCCTGATATAAAGTTCCTTTAGCATGATAAATACCCAAAGGGCACTTCACTCTGAAAACCAGCCTCTTGCCTAAATGCTCTCAGGTTTACCCATTCTACTGCTCTGTCTGATGGTCTTCATGTAGCCATTCTTCTCTGTCTCATGGTATCAATGCAGCTCCTCTGCTCTATATCACGGACTTAGTGCTATGGCCTCTGGTGCCTCCACCACTTCTGGGAGGAATTGGAACACATTCCTCTGGAGGCCCATCTTTCTTGATGGCTACAGAATTCTTTTGCTCCTGCCTTGGAGATGGCTCACTTTATAACCAATAAAATGGGGGGAGGCGCACTGACCAATATCCAGGTTAGAGTCCTCTATAAATTATT
The DNA here is from genome assembly GCF_000313985.2 of Echinops telfairi. NCBI lineage: Eukaryota > Metazoa > Chordata > Mammalia > Afrosoricida > Tenrecidae > Echinops > Echinops telfairi. Next base: position 8,721,409 of record NW_022109980.1, read on the forward strand.
TGCAGTAATTCCACTCTGACATGTGTAAATGTGTGTGTGTGTGTGTGTGTGTGTATATGGTAGTTGGATAATTTTATGTCAAATAAACACCCATGGCTAGGGTTGGAGTCAAACCTGTAAATCAAGTGGTAGCTTGATGATACCTCCTGGTAGGTGTGTCCTTTTGTATAAGAGTGAAGGACTCTGGGAACTGCTCTCTCTGCCCCTTCACCTCCCTGCCTAATGAAACTCTGCCTGCCTCAAGGAGTGGTCCCATGTGGGCCACAAGCAACTCTGCATCCATCAGTCTGTGACCTTCCTGCTTCCTGGTTCACCTTTCTATGTCACTGGCATGTGGCTACATGAGTCTAAAGGGGGACTTATGGATTAGCAAAAGACTTAAGAACTTGAGTTGGACTTGGCTGAGATGCCTTCATGATATATAACTATTTTTTTATAGGATGTTCTTCCTTGTACATAGATGAGTATCGTTGGATTTGTTCCTCTGGACAACACAACCTAACACAGTACTCAAAAGACTTGAAGGCATAAAATCAAACAGAGACTTGAGCATGATATTCATTGTAGCACTATTCACATACAATAGCTAAAATGATAAAGCAACCTAATTGTCCATTAACAGATGAATGGATAAAAAATATGTGGTGCATACAATGGAATCTTACTCACCTAAGGAGGAATGAAGTCGTGACAAATGCTAAAAAACAGATGGAACTCTAACACATTATGCTGAATAAAATGAGGCAAGCACAAAAGGATAAATATTGTATGACCTCACTTATATAAAATGCCATGAAAAAAACCATAAATTTTCAGAGATCAAAGTTTATTAGTGGTCAACGGGATGGATAGGAGGGATGGGGAAAGAGGATGCTAATGATGATATTAAAATTACACTAAGTGGTCCACAGCCAATTATTGCAATTACTGTCAAAAAGTTACATATGGTAGAACATTGGATTGACAAAAGATGTGTGTTATATAATAGGCAGTCCCTGGTTATAATAGTCTGACTTATGTGCAGCTTACACTTGCCTTTTAAATTTATGTAAATATACCCTCCCTTTAAAATGATCAAACCAACTATTTACCCAAAACGAATTCATCAAAATATGACAAAATAATAATAATTTATAAATTATCAAGGGTTCATGAGGGAGGGAGGGGAAAAATGAGGAGCTGATACCAAGGGCTCAAGTAGAAAGCAAATGTTTGGAGAATGATGATAGTAACAAATGTACAAATGTGCTTGACACAATGGATGGATGAATGGATTTTGATAAGAATTATATGAGCCCCCAATAAAACTATTTTTAAAATTACTTTAATTTGCTGCACATGCTGCTCTTAAACAATTAAGACTTGCAGCCTTTTCTTGCAAGTAAGATTAACTTACTTGCTCCAGTGTAGTCTGAGGTGTGTGTAGTCGGCAGCCCCCCACCGCTAGTCTCAGGTTCAGTAACCACAATTGTATGGTTGCGATGTATACATATTATATTAAAGTCTTCGAGAGCATGAGAGATAGAAGAGATATTACAATGATGAAGTCAGGCACATTTCATGGTAGTATTGCTCACCTCAGCCCTGTTTGGTGGTCCACGTAGAGAGAGGGGGAAGGGAAGGAGGACAAGGGGAAAGGGAAACAGAGGATGGGAGAGGAGAGGGGGAAGAGAGGCCAGTGAGAGAGACCACTATTGCTAACCCAGGCTTATATATCTTTGGGGGAGTGGAAGGCCACTAATTACAAGTAAAGTCATACATCACAGGAGGGGTTTTCACTATAGGTTATACAGCAATGAGAGGGGGTGGTCTAGGGACATACATGCAATAGGAAGAGGAGGGATTGGAGGAGGGATTGGGGGTATACCTCTGATAAGATGGGTGGATCCTAGATTCACTGAGTGGGTTTGATCTGTTCTCTGGATCTCCATGGGAACCATTAGCAGTAGGGTGTAAACCTTACTTACAGGAACCAAGCTAATGGTCTCAAGCCTTTGGGAGAAGTAATCCATTGTCCCCAGGGGCAGGGAGCAGGGTCTACTCCCTGGTGACTGACTATCTTCAGGGAAGATGTCTATAAGCATCTGACCTCACCCCACACTCCTGTTCCAATTTACTTACAAATTCAACTTAAACACGTACTTCGGATTAGATCTTGTCCATAAGTCAGAAATTGTTTGTACTTACAAGACTGAGAAATAACAACAACCCAGACTATCTACTTGGGCTGCTTATGTATAACCTAGAACATCATGGCATGTGGTTCCTTAGTTGGAGGTTTAGGATCATGGTTTCACAGGACATCCCAGTCAGTTGGCCTAATGAAGTGTGAGTGCTTCTCATCTATCGCTTAGTTAGTTGCATAGTGCTTGTGGTCTTAAAAACTTAGAGACCACAAAAAGGTCTTCAAGGTATCTTAACCCTGTAACACCTAATTTTTTAATTTCAGGAAAATTTTTTTGGTGTTTATTCTTTACTTTCATAGTTATAGTTATCATTATATATATTAATATATACATTTAATTAAATGTTACAAAAACATCGCCCCCGGCATTATAGGGGTAAAGATTTTACAAAAAAATTGTACCTTTAAAAAAAAAGGTACAATTGATCTCTATTCATCTGAAGGCACAGGAGAAGAAGGAGAGTCAGTAATAGGAGGAGATGGAATGTGTGGCTAATTGGCTCCATGATCAACTGCCTCCTTTTTATGGGACCAGAACATCAAATGGTTTTGAACATCTGTGAACAAAACGAATTAAATGCAGAACAGAAGTTCAAAATCTCATGGAATCCTGCCTTTCTGAAGCCATGGAAGGTTGATGAACCCCTGAAATTATTGAGCTGAGATAATCTTTAAACCTCAAATCATGATTACCCTCTGTAATAATCTTAAATCAAAAAACTGTTTAACTTAACTGGAGCATTGTGTTTTTTCAATATCTAACCAGATGTGATCAAACTGGCAAAAACAACTTCAGGATTAGATAAAGGTTGAGATGACTGTATAATTTTAATTTAATCAATGTCACTGAATTTTACATGTAGAAACTGTTGAATTGGTGTATGCTTGTTGTACATGCTCTCAACAACAACAAAATAAGTATATTTTATAGAAAGTAAATGAAAGAGACACAACAAAAACAAGAGCAACAATAACAAAATAAATAAATAAGTAAATGAAAGACATGGACAAGCTTCCCCATGCTAAGAATGACTGATACGGAATATGAAAAGGACCAGTTTAGTAGTTATGAAGTTTATTTTAAAATAATACATTAAAACAATATAGGCAGTGTTGTAGACAATGTCAGTATTCTTCAGAGATTCTCTTAAGTCCTTATCAGTTTTTGTGGGTTCCTCAATTTTGCTAGAATTTATTTCCAATAGCTAGCAATAACTTTTTTTCAGAGGTCTTCGCTAGGGCTACTAGAGACTATGTTAGCTACATATAGTCCCCCAAAAGTAACTGTGAGTGCCTCCCTCGATTCAGCCCTTAACCAATCGCTGATGAGTTCAAAATATATGAAATCCTTTATTCTTCACTTGTTTGAGACAGCTCTGATATATAACAACACTCCAGAATTTCCCTCTAGGATTATCCTGAAGTTATGCTCTGCATATAAGGCTTTAAGTGAGACAAAACTTTGCAGGTTTTCCCCTGCTTCTCTGGGATATCCCTTGAGAGTACTTCCTTAATAAATTACCTTTCACAAAATGAATGCATAAGCAAATGTGGTGAAAAAAGCTGATGATGCCCTATTAAAATATATAGCATCTGGGACCTTAAAGGCTTGAAGTTCAATAAGCGACCATCTAGCAGGGAAGCAACAAATCCCACATGGAAGAAGCACATAAGCCTGTGTGAGAAGTCCACAAACAAGCAATCAAATTGATGGGAAGAGTGTGGACAAAGGTGAGACCTAAAATCCACCTGAAAGATAATTGGACAGTCCCTCACAGAAGGGCCACACCGAAGGGATGATAAATCTAGGGAGCAATATTTTTAGACCCTCTAAATAGAAAGCTTAATTAACAGTTTGGCCTGGTGGAATGAACTCCAAATGCACAATGAGTTGACATTTTCTTCTGCTCAGGAAGTTAACAGACGTCCAGCACAAGGTTTGCCACTGATGGACATTTCACCTCTTTTGAAACAAAAAACTACTCATACACTTGCGTTTTCCCCATAACGCTGTCCTTGTAAGCTGTGTTGAACATCACAACAGTTTCTACAGCATTTTTCCCAAGCATGAAACACAATTTCACAGCCATACACTGTTCTCATAAATCAGCCATCACAATAAAACAGGTTTGAGCGAAACCGTTTTTAAGAAAAAAATTCATTGTGAACAGAGTGAACCTTCCCAGGTGATGCCACTGGGTGCACTAATTCAGAGTGAGTTGCTAGACTCTCACCTAATGTGGAAAATGTGTACTACCAAACCTCTGTCTAGTGGAGATTTTTTTCTGTTTTCTTTTCTTTGTTTGTATTTTGGTATCCCCTCATGTACAGGAAGTCCCTGGGTTAGGAGCTAGATTCATTCCCTAGTGTGCCTTTAAGTTGAATTTTGAGGTAAGTAATGAAAGATCCATAACATTCTTTTTAGCTTTACTTTGGTGATTTAAAAGCAGTATTGTACCCTTGATACCTTATCAAGTAACAATGCTTCATGAGGGAGGGGAGGAGGGAGGGGGAGAAATGAGGAGCTGATACTAAGGGCTCAAGTAGTAAGAAAATTTTTTGAAAATGATGATGGCAGCAAATGTACAAATGTGCTTGACCCAAAGGATGGATGTATGGATTGTGATAAGAGTTGTATGAGCCCCCAATAAAGTGATTTTTTTAAAAGCAGTATTGCAGCAAGTGAAATAAGTATGATGAATAATTGTAAGTGTTGGTTTAATTGCTACAAAGTGAAGGCAAATTAATATATCATTAAAAGGCAACTACAAATAGTCTGTAAATTGGACTTTGCACCCAAGAAGGTGTATACACACATATATATAATACATATGCTTCACAAAGTTCATGGATACTGCAGAAGACAAAATAAATGGTAAGGATCTCCTAAAAATTAGACATGTGTGTATCAAAAGATTTCACTAAAAGATAAAAAAAAGAAAGAACCCGCAGACTGGGGGAAAACTTTGACAAAGACAAATCTGACAATGGATTAAGATGAAAAATTTATGGAAAACTTCAACACCTCAACAAGCAAAACATAATCCAATTTAAAAATGGGCAGAGGGCATGAATAGATACTTCACCAAATAAGATTTGCACAGGGCCAACAAATATATGAAGAAATGCTCACAATTATTCACCATTCAAGATATGTAAATCAAAGCCAACATGACATACCACTCACCCCAGCATTAACAGCAGAGTTTAAAAACCAGAAAAGAACAAATAATGACAGGGGTGTAGCGAGACTGGAACTTTCAAACACGGATGCTGGGAATTTAAAATGGTACAACTATGAAATGAGCTATGATGCATCCCCAAAGGTCAGGAGTAGAAATGCCATATGACATAGCAATTGTCCTACTTGGTATCTATCCTAAACAAATAAGACCTGCAGTCTAAAAAGACATGCACTTCGCCTTCATGGCAATACTATTTACTGTAGCATGAAGATGGAAACATTGTAAATGCCCAAAGCTAAGAAATGGATAAAGAAACTTTGATAAGTACACACAATGGAATACTATACAATGTTAAAGAATAAAAGTAAATACGTGAAATACTTCATAACATAAATAAAGCCAGGGAACATTATGTTAACCAAAATTAGTCAATCAAAAACGGGCAAATATTGTATGATACCACTATTATAAAAAGTCAGGAAATTGTTTTCAAACTAAAAAATAATACACTTTGATTATTACCAGGATAAGAGGAATGGGAGGGAGGGCAAGTCACTGGATGGAGGTGTTAATTTGGGTGAAAAGGAGACCATATATAACCAGAAGGAATTAAATTAAAAATGATGGAGGCAGGGCAAGGACAAAATTGGGAGGTTTGCAAGAGTTAAAGGCAAAAGAGGAAAATACTGTTATATTTACAATCCTGCAATAGGGCTGATCTATGAGTAGATGCTCAGACAGACATTCAGACTAAATAGGCATGAGCGGAAGAGTGAGCATATACACCCACACACATATATGTATTTATGAAAAGGGATATTTGGATATTTTACTTTTATGCAAATGTATAATGTATAATGAATGTAATGGAGAACATAGGATGCAAAGTTATGAATACTTCTTATACATAACCAAACTCCTTTAGGTAATGAGTTTCTAGGACTTGAGGATGAGGACCAGTGTCAGAGGACAACAAGATCAATTAGCATAATAGTTATGTAAGTTATGAAAACAATAATAATTTATAATTTATCAAGGGGTCTCAAGGGAGGGAGGGGGAGGGAGAGAAAATAAAGGAGCTGATAATAAGGGCTCAAGTAAAAAGTAAATGGTAGAAAGATGTGGAAGTCTCCATAAACATTGTCTTGGAAATTATAAGTTGCAGTTCTCCTCTGTATGTTAGTGTCAGTAGGAGTAGGAATGAATTCAGTGACAAAAACAAGAGTCTACATTCTTAAGAGTAGATCAAAGTTATGTATATGTACATAGAGAAAGATTAACTTCAAGAAAATAACTCAAACAACTGTGGGACTGAGAAGTCTCACATTCATGGCTCTACGTGATGGCTCATTGTAGTTGTTGTTAAGTGTTTTCTACTCAGTTCTGACCCATAATGTCCTATTTCATAGCAAAATGAATTGTGTAAATTTTGTAAAAACAGAATTTTACAACATAATGCCCTATTTTACACTGCCTGGTCCTGTTCCATCCTCACAATAAATCTTATGTGTGAGCACATTGCTGCAGCCAAAGTGTCAAACCATCTCCTTAGGGACCTTTCTCTTTGTCTTTTTCACATTTTTTTTTGAATCACAAACTGGTTAGCAGTCTATGCTTAACCATTGTCCCACTAGAGATTCCGAAATGTAGGCTTACCCACACAAATGTGAATGGGTTTCAGAAGTTTATCGGAAAATCATATCATGTTCTAATTACATTTTTCACAAAGTTTTCAATCCTACTCATGTAAGTATTTTATAATAACCATTATGTGTACTTGCATTTTAACATTGTCATGTATTTTTAGTGTGATAATACCATTATTTCCCATTTAAAAAAAGAAATTAAACATTTAGAAAATGGTGATTGCAACATATGTGCAAATATGCTTGATACAATTGATGTATAGAATGTTATAAAAGCTGTAAGAGTCACAAGTAAAATGGTTTTTAAAAATAAAGAGTCACCATCTAAGGTCAAAGAAACCATTGGTCCCAGTCCAGAGGTAAGAAGAATGATAAAAATTGAGAGACATATAAGAACAATTAGTCCAATGGACTAAGAGAGCACATAAACATTAGTCTTTACAATCTCAAGATGAGAACTAGGTGGTCTTGGAAACTGTGGGATTATAAAAAAACTTTTCCCCAACTTTGTCTCCCCCAAAGATATGCCAAACATTAGAACTATTTGCCAGCACATGGTGGGAGGTCAGATGCTGAGATAGTTTATTGTGCCAACCTGGCCGATAAACACATGTGGGGTTAATTGAAGGGCAGAGAGATAAATGGCTCGGTGAGCCTCGCCTTTCTATGTTCTCTGGTCACTTGCTTTCTGATGGTCGGACCAGGGTGCAGCTGCCTTAGCTTGCAAGGCTGACTTCCTGCAAGACATCCCTGAGGAGAAGCCACATGGACATACCCCGATGCAGCCCTGGGTGCTCGAGCAGCCGTGTACAGACCCCTGCCAGCGCTGAGATGCTTACATGTTCACTGGCTCGGCTTTCCTCTTACAGTCGGCATCATAGTGTGTGCTTTGTGAGATGGAGCAGGACTTTGTGGATTGGTGTTGGACATATGGATTAATCTTGAACTTGTGGGCTTGGGCAGCACTGGGTTGGGATGTTTTCTTGATGTTCACTTAAACTTTATATAAAACGCTCTCTTATATATGAGTTTCTGTGGATTTGTTTCTCTATAGATGCTTAGAGACAACCTCCGTGAAAGCATTCAGTTGCCAGGCCACTGTCTGTTCCCACCACAGGTAAGGCCCACTCCCTATTGTTAAGGACAATGAGTTATTTCTCCCTGCAGGCTTGCAGTCATCAGTCTGGTCCCTGTAGGTGGGGTTCACACCCAACTGATAATGGTTTCCATGGAGAGCCAGAGAATGGGTCAAACCTGATCAGTGACATCTGAAGTTAGGCTGCTATCCTGAATCTAGGATCCGCCAATCTTGTCACATGTGTACCCCCAATACCTCCTCTTCCTGTTTTGTGGACACCCCTAGATCATCCCCCTCTCATTACTGTACAACCTATAGTGCAACCCCTTCCTGGGACATATGTCTTTACCTGTAATTACTGGGCTTGTACACCCCCCAAAGATATATAAGCCTTGGTTAGCAATAAAGATCTCTCTCTCAGCTCTCCCCTCTCTCCCCTGGTGCTCTCTCTCTCTGCTGCCCCTTCCTCTCCCCTGGTCCTTGATCCCCTGTTCCCTTTCCCCTTGTCCTACTTTCCCTCCCTCTGTCTCCTGCCCTCCGGTCTCCAATCTCCACATGGACCACCAAGCATGGCTGATGTGAGCATGCTACCATGAAATGTGTCTCACTCCATTATTTCAATCTCTCTTCTATCTCTCATGCTCTCTATGATTTTATTATAATCTTTATATATTTTAACTGTACAATTGTGCCTATCGAACCCTTGATTAGTTGTGTGGGGTCTGGCCTTTTCGCCCACAGGAAACCAACAACAATTGCTCTGAAAAGAATCATATTAGAAGGTCATGGATAGAGTGGGAACAAAATGTGGAGCAAACCTAAAACTCATAGAAAATATCAGGGTTACTGGTCAGACAGAGACTGATATGACCATTGAGACAATGGTCCTTACGCTTCAGATCTGTAATCAAACTCACCCCTGTGGTAGAATAAACAAACATGAGATCGAATGGAATAAGAATCAAATGAATAAGAAATTAATAAGATTAAAATGGTAGCATTTATCCAATGACAAAGTTCAAAAGATTATGAAATACAGAAAAATAAAAAGAGGAAATAGCGAGAAAATTGAACATCGAGGGAATGGCAATAGAGGAGCTGAAACAAAATATGTATGAATTGTTGGATATAAAACTGCTCTGTAAACCTTAACCTTATTCACAATAAAAGTTGAAAAAGAAATAGCAAACAATGACTAAAATGAAAAAGAAGTCTGTGAAAAATGGAATGAAAAGATAACATTTTTCCACAAACTTTGTGAAGTCTCTTTGTACGTGTTTTTTTGTTTGTGTGTATATGTACATGCATACACACAGAAATGATAGATAGACAATTGTTGTGAGTTGCTATCAAGTTGGTTCCAACCCATAGTGACCCTGTGAACAGAACCAAACATTGCACCATCCGCACAACAGTAATTATAACTGAGTCCATTGTAGCAGCCACTCCATCTCATCGAGGGCCTTCCTCTCTTTCATTGCTCCTCCACTTTATCAACCTTCATGTCCTTTTCCAGGATATATGTGTGTGTGTGTCTATATACAAATGTATTTCATAGGGATGTTTATTATTTTAATTTTCTACATTTGATAATGTTATAAGAACAGATGCAACAAAGCAATTCACTGTCATTGACATAATTCTGCTTCATAGTAAACCATAAGGACAAAGCTGACTTGCTCCTTTGGATTTCTAAGGCTGTAAATCTTTTTTAATCATTTTATTGGGGGTTCCTACAGCTCTTATAACATTCCATACATCAATTGTCTCAAGTATATTTATACATATGTTGCCATCTTCATTTTCAAAACATTTACTTTCTATTTGAGCCCTTGGTATCAGATCCCCTTTTTCCCTCCCTCCCCCCTCCCCCTCTCATGACCCCTGATAAATTATTATTATTTTCATATCTTACGCAAACTGCTGTTATCCTTCACCCATGTTTCTGTTGTTTGTCCCCCACGTGTGTGTGTGTGTGTGTGTGTGTGTGTGTGTGTGTGCAGGTTATGCATCAACCATTGAGCATCAATCCCCCCACCTTCCCCCTACCCTCCTGGTATTGCTACTCCCATTTCTGTTCCTGACAGGATTATCCACTCTGGATTCCTGGTGTCGTGAGCTCTTAGTTGTACCAGAGTCCATGCTCCAGTCTAGCCAGAACTGAAACATAGGATTGGGTTCATGTTGGTGGTAAGGAACCCTCAAGGAGCCAGAGGGGTATTGTATGTTTCATCAGTGCGATATGTGCACTGGTTGACTCATCCCTTCCTTGTGCCCTTCTGTGAAGGGATCTCCCATTGTCTACAGATGAATGTTGGGTCAGTATTCTGACCACCCCTCATTCTCAACAATATGTTTTGTTTGTTTGTTTTGGGTCTTCTGATCCCCATTACCCAATCTGGTCCACACCTTATGATCACACAGGCTGGTGTGCTTCTTCCATGTGGGTTTGTTGCTTCTCTGCTACATGGCTGCTTGTTTAACTTCAAGTTTAAGACCCCAGACCCTATATCTTTTTATAGCCGGCCACCATCCACTTACTTCACCACATTTTCTTACGCACCCATTTTGTCTTCAGTGATTTGCTGGGAGGGTGAACATCGCGGAATGCCAGGTTGTTAGAAACAAGTGTTCTTGCATTGAGGGAGGGCATGAGCAGATGCCCGAAGTCTATCCACGACCTCAGTGTATACCTCAGTGTATTGCCATATAAATATATACATAGGGCAATACTTCTATTTTTATGAATTAATTGTATTTACACACACACAAACACACACACACACACACACACCTATGCTTATACCTCTATCCATAGCTTTGCTTCCTAGATCTTTCCTCTGTTTTCTATTACCCTCCTCCTGCCCCACCATCATGCTTGTCCTTCTTCCTCTTAGCAATTCCTCTCAGCTAGATTGCTATTGCTACAACACCCCCAGGATCTCTACATCCTCTTCATTGTTGCTTTTAATTTCCTAGGTTTTCCCCAGTCTATGGAATTGTTTGCTCACTGCTCCCTTCCCCTGCCTCCTTCTCCCAGCAAGTCCCTCCAGAACCAACAGTCCTGTTGTTTTCTCTTCAAGCTTGCTTCCCATGTCTATCTTATATAAGCAGGTAAACCAACATTAACAGAGATCAAACAAAAAGAAAACAAAAGACTAAGAGAGAAAAGACAATAATAACTGGCAAAAACATGCATAATTCCAGGTCTGTACACTGACCTTTATAACTATTTCTCCACTGGCCCTGGTGGATTTCCTCTTTACCTGAAGTCTATTTTGGGTGCTCCTCAGGAACTTTGTGGCTTTACTTTGCTCCCCTTGATTATCTGTTAGGTTCCCATCTTGTTTTGCCCTGCTTTTAGAGGGGGGGGGGTGTCAGACCAGACTAACGACTTGCCGTGTGTCCCCAGTGTTGTCCTCTGTTGCAGTATTGTCCAGTGAGGGGCCATGATGTCTTGAACTGTTGTTGGCCCTACAGTCCTCTCTGTGCCTTACCAGCAGGGATGTCATTCTCTGGGCTTGGTGTACTGATATGGGGTCTAGAACATCTTTCTTTTTTCTTCTTCATTTGCTTCCATGTAGGTGTGGCATGCCATCCCCTTTCCCCAACCTGTAGGTTTTATTATTATCCTCTGTAGCACATACTTCTAGGGAGGGGGTCAGTTTGGCTCTGCTTGGGGCTGGCTGTGTATCCCACTCTTTGCATGCATTGCTCCAGGTGGCTACCTTGCCATCTAGGTTTGGTGTGCCATGGGGTGGTCTGCAAGCACACTCCCAATTCTGTGGAGACTTAAACAATACTCTCCCCGTGGGTGAGTTAGTGCCCTGCTACCCCCGTGCCATCCTCTCCATTTCCCCCCCCTTTTCTCCCTACCCCCTTTCCCCTTCTTTGTGTTGGAATGGCATGTACCTCCTCCGGTTTGGTCTGACTCCCACTCAACTGCCTGTACCTCAACCCATATGGTGTGAAGTAACTGGCGTTTCTTCTATAGCTACCGTACTGATTATATTTACCTCAGGGGACTCATGTTGTACTTCTCCTTTTGTGATTGGGTGACTTCGCTTAGCATAATTTCCTCCAACTCTTCCCATGAAACAATGTGTTTCATGTGATCATCAATGCTTTTTAGCAAGGCTTTGTACTCCATTGTGTGTATGTGCCAGAGATTTCTTTTCTTTTTTTCATTTTATCCTTCTTTTTTTTTTAATTGTTTTATTAGGGGCTCATACAACTCATCACAATCCATACATACATCAATTGTGTAAAGTACATTTGTACATTCATTGCCCTCATCATTCTCAAAATATCCGCTCTAATCCACTCATCTATCGATGGAAATTTAGGTTGTTTCTCACTCTTTGCTATTGTGAATTGCACCACAATAAACACTGGAGCCCAGACAACTGGTCGGGGTTTACTTCTTGCCTCTTCTGAGTATATGCCCAGTAGAGAGATAGCTGGGTCATAAAGTAAATAAATTTCCATTTGCATTAAGTATCTCCAGATCGCTTTCCACAGAAACTGTACATATCTACATGACCACCAGCAGTGGGAGAGTGTTCCTTTCTCGCCACATTCTCTTCAACATTTGTTGCTTTCTGATTTTCTGATTTGGGCTATCCTCAAGGGTATTCAATTATATCTCATAGATGTTTTAATTTTCATTTTTTGATGGTTAATGATCTGGAGCATTTTTTCATATGTTTATTGGCCATACAGAACTCCTGCCTAGTGAAACTTCTTTTTGGGTCTTTTGCCCACTTCCTCAGGGGTTACCTGTTTTCCTCTTTTTGAAGGCTATGAGGGTTTTGTAGATTTTAATAATGAGCCCTTTGTCTGTTGTGTCATTGCTAAAAATCCGCTCCCAGTATGTGGGTTCTCTTGCTACTCTCTTGGTGAAGGCTTTGACGCACACAAGTGTTTTATCCTTAGTGTATCCCACTTGTCAATTTCAGGTTCACCTGTGTGTATCCTTCCCTATTGCAGTCAGCCTATGTATTCCCAGAGCCAAAGTTTTTCGGTTTGTCCCGATTCCTTCACTGATGGTCCTGATAGTTTGGGGTTTTACTTCTAAATCTATGATCTACCTTGAATTTGGTCTTGTGCATGGGGTGAGTTAAGCATTTTGTTTTATTTTTCTACAGGTGGGTATCCATTGTTTTCAGCACTACTTATTAAAGAGGGCATCCACCTCCTACTTGATGCTTTTTGGGCCCTTGTGAAGATCAGTTGTCTATAAATCAATGGTTTTACTTCTTGGTTTTCTGTTCTTTGCCATCTGTCTGAGTGGCATTATACCAGCACCTGTTTTAACCTGGCATTATACCAGCACTTCTCTAACCACTGTTACTTTGTAGTAGGTGTTAAAGTTAGGTAAAGTGAGCCTCCAACTTTACGCTTCTTCCTGAGGAGTTCTCTGCTAATTCTGGGCTTCTTCTTTCTCCATATGAAATTGGTGGTCAGTTCTTCCAATTCTTTTAAGAAGGTTATTAGTAGTCGAATTGGGATAGCGTTACACTTACATAGTGCCTTGGGTAAAATTGACATCTTTAATCTATTGAGTTTTCTGATCCATGAGTGTGGGCTATTCTTCAATTTGTGGAGGTCGCTTTTGGTTTCCTGAAGTAAGGGTCCTATAGTTTTCCTTGAATGAGTCTTTTGGGTTTTTTATTTTGCTAAATATATCCCTAGATATTTCAATTTGTTCTTGACTATTATAAATGGTACTGCCTTTTTGATCTCCTCTTCTATGGTCTTGTCTGATGTATGTAGCAAACCAACAGACTATCACTGTCAGTACTCCTGTTGTGGAGCTTTTGGGATTTTCAATGTATAGAATCATATCATCTGCAAACAGTGAGAGTTTCACTACCTCCTCTCCCAGTTGGATACCTTTAATATCCTTCTGCTGTCGTATGTTGTTAGCTAGGACTTCCAATACGATGTTGAATAGAAGTTGGGCACGGAGCATCCTTGTCTGGTCTCCTTTTTTCAATGGGCTTGATTTCATCTTTTTTCCATTGACTATGATGTGGGCTGTTGATCTTTTGTAGATAGCTTGTATTAACTTGAGAATTTTCCTTCCATTCCTATCTTCTTGCGTATTGGGTGTTGCATGTTGTCATATGCTTTTCATGTGTCTATCAATATTGTTATGTGATTCTTATACTTTTTCTTATCAATGTGGTGTATATTATTGATGGATTTTCAGATGTTAAGCCATTTCTGCATCCCTGGAATTAATCCAACTTGATCATGGTGGATGATATGTTTTATATACTTTGTATTTGATTGGCCAATAGTTTGTTAAGGATTTTTTAAATCCATGTTCATTAGAGATATTGCTGCTCTGTAGTTCTCTATTGCTTTGGGAGCCTTGCCCTGTTTGGGTATCAAGGTTGTACTGGCTTCATAGAATGAGTTTGGGAGTTTTCCATCTTTTCCTATGCTCTGGAATAATTTATGGAGAATCGGTGTCAGTTCTTCCCTGAATGATTGGTAGAATTCTCCTGTGAAGCCGTCTGGTCTTGGAGCTTTTTTATCGGTAGTTTCTTTATAGATGTTTCTATTTCTTCTCTTGTTATGGTCTGTTGCAGTTCTGGAATTCTATCTGGGATAATCTAAGAAGGGATTGTTTTTCCATGGATTTTTCCATGTCTTCCACACTGTTGAATTCATTGGAGTACAGACTTTCGTAGTATTTTATGATTATCCTTTTAATCTCTTTGGAGTCCGTTGTGATTTTCCCCATCTCATCTCTCATCCTAGCTATTGATGTTTCCTCCTCCCTTTCCTTGGTTAGGCTTGACAGTGGTCTGTTGATTCTGTTGATCATTTTAAAGAACCAGCTTTATTCTGCATCTTTTTTTTTTTTTTTGCATTGTTCTCTTGTCTTCCCACTGGTTTAACTTTGCACTGAGTTTTATTTTTTATTTTCTATTGTATTGGAGGAGCTGTTCTGTTCTGTTGATCCTGTTCTAGTCACTGGAGGTTTTGTGATAGCATATCAGTTGTAAGTCTCTCTTCCATTTTTATACATGCACTTATTGCTATTAAGCTACCTCTGATAGCTGCTTTTGCTGTATGCCATGGGTTTTGTTATGTTGTATTTTTATTCTCATTAGTTTCTAGAAAATCCCTAAGGTCCTTTCTAAACTGGATCAGTACCCATTCATCTCACAGAAGATTGTTGTTCATCCTCCAGTTGTTTGTCTTTGTTTTTATGGTCATCCTTTTATTGATCTCCAGCTCTATGGCATGGTGATCACTGAGGGATGTATGAGTGATCTCTATGTGTTTGAATTTACTCAGGCTCAACTTTTGCCCCAATATCTGGTCTATTTTTGAAAATGAGCTATGTGTACTTAAAAAGAATATGATTTTTTATTAGTTTGGATGTAAAGCTCTATAAATATCTATCAGGTACTGTTGCCTAATTACAGTGTTTAGCTCTACAGACTGCTTGCTGAGCTTCGGTCCCAGGGATCTGGCTTTCTCTGATAGCAATTCATTAAAGGCACCTGCTATGATTTTTGAATCTGTGATTCTTTTTTATTTTTTTTAAAATAACTTTATTGGGGGCTTATAAAACTTATCACAATCCAAACATCCTTCCACGTGTCAAGCACATTTGTACATTTGTTACCATCATCATTTTCAAAACATTTTCTTTCTACATAAGCCTTTGGTATCAGTTCCTCATTTTCCCCCTCCCTCACGAACCCTTGATAACTTATAAAAAATTTTTTTCAGGTCTTACATTGATCAATTTCTCCCTTCCCCCACTTTTTGGTTGTCCGTTCCCTAGCGAGGGGGTTATATGTAGATAATTGTGATCGCCCCCCCCCCCCCCCGACCTTTCCCTTACCCTCCTGGTATCACTACTCTCATTATTGGTCCTGAAGGTTTTATCTGTCCTGGATTTCCTGTGTTTCCAGCTCTTATCTGTACCAGTGTATATATGCTAGTCTAGCCGGATTTGTAAGGTAGAATTGGGATCAGATAGTGGTGGGAAGGAAGCATTAATGAACTAGAGGAAAGTTTTATGTTTCCTCGGTGCTATACTGCACCCTGACTGGCTTGTTTCCTCCAGGCGACCCTTCTGTAAGGGGATGTCCAGTTGCCTACAGATGAGCTTTGGGACTCTTCTATGCACTCCCCCCTCATTTACAAAAATGTGATTTTTTTTGTTCTTTGATGCCTAATACCTGACTTTATCAACACCTCATGATCACACAGGCTGGTGTGCTTCTTCCATGTGGGCTTTGTTGTTCTCAGCAAGATGCTGCTTATTTGACTTCAAGCCTTTAAGACCTCAGATACTATATCTTTTGATAGCCAGGTACCATCAGCTTTCTTCGCCACATTTGCTTATGCACCCACTTTGTCTTTAGTGATCATATCAGGAAGGTGAGCATCATGGAATGCCAGGCTAATAGAACTAAGTGTTCTTGCGTTGAGGGAACACTTGAGTAAAGGCCCAATGTTCATCTGCCACCTTAATACTAAACCAATAAATATGTGCACATAGATCTATTCCCCTTTTGTTATATATAAATATATTTACATATGTGCATGCCTCTATAAATGCCCTTTGCCTCCTAGTTCCTTCCTCTATTTCCTCTTATTTCCCTCTTGTCCCTCTATCATGCTCAGCCTTCACCTGGGTTTCAGTAATTCTTCTCAGTTACATTGCCCGTAATCAATCCCTACCAGGCCTCCTACACCCTCCTCACCATTGATTTTGGATCACTTGATGTTTTCTTGTCCCTGGGTTTGTTAGTACCTACTTCCTTTCCCCCATTCCCCCTCTCCAATATACCCCCTGGAACTCTCAGTCCAGTTGTTTTGTCCTCCAGATTGTTTATCCCACTTAACTTATCTAGATAGACCTGCAGAGATAATATGCACAAAAAACAAGACAGAGCAAAACAAAGCAAAAAAAGAAAACAAAACCACCACCACAACAACAAAACCAATAACAACAAAAATGAAAAGCCTGTAAATAGTTCAAGTCTGCTTGTTGACCTTTAGGAGTGTTTCCTGGTCGAGTTTGATGGAGTGTCTGGCCCCAAAGTCTATGTTTCATATTGCCTGGGGAATTTGTTACTCTGTTCACCTTACTTTTCTGTTGCACACCCTTGGTGTTTCACCTTAGTGTGGTGGGTTCATATGGGGCACAATTCCCACACTGTGTCTCCAGTCTTGTCCCCCGTAGCATTTTGGGTCAGTGAGGGAAGTAATAGCTCTTGTGGGGCCGGCCCTATGGTCCTCATCCAGAGACTTCTTAAGAAAAATACATTGCCATTGAATACATGCCAACTTATAACAAGCCTGTAAAACAGTCTAACTATCCCCATAGATTTCCCAAGGCTGTTAGATTTATAAGATCATACTGCCACATAGTTCTCCTACAGATAAATTATTGGATTTGAAATGTGCTCTTTGGGTTAGCAGTAGAGCACTTTAATCACTACACCACCAGGTTCCCAGGGACTCCTCAAATTCTCAATACTCAAAGTCTCTGTCCTAGAGCAATTTCTGATTCATCAAGACCCCATCAGGCTGAGTAGAATTGCCCTATATGTTTTCTGAGATCATAAATCTTTTTGGAGCACATACCCTCCTCATTGTCCCACGAAATAACTAGAGGATTCAAATTACCATAGAATTTTTGGTTAGCAGTCCAACATTTAATCTACATTGCCACTGCTGCTTACAGGTGTTCCTCTCACCCAAAACCCACTGTCCCAAGTTATTTCCAACTCTATATTAAAGAGTTTTATTGGCACTTCATCCACTTATCATACAATTCAACAATTAAACCATATCGAGAATAGTTGTACAATCTTTATCACAATCAATTTTAGGATATTTTCCTTTTCCCCATACTCAATGTTATTCATATATATTTTTTTCATCTTGGCAAAAATATACACAACAAAACATCAATTCAGCAACTTCCATATATAATTGGGTTCCATTGATTAAAGTCTTTGTGTTGCACAACCATTATTGTCATCCTTCTCCAAATTGTTCCACCACCATTAAAATGAACTCAATGCTCCCTAAGCAAAAACTTTTAAAGGGGCTTAAAAAACTTCGCTCACTGCCCTCAAGTCAGTGCTGACTTAAAATCATCCCTGTGGGTTTCTGAGACAGTAACTACTTATCGGAGCAGAAAGCCCAGTCTTTTTCCTGCCAAGCTGTTGGTGGTTTCAAACTGCCAACTAGCCCATAGCAGCGCAACGCTTACCCACTATACCACCACAGCTAAACTCAAAGTAATTGGTGGCTGTGAACCACTGAATTTGCAATTAGCAGATCAACACTTGCCCAACAGTGCCACCAAGACTCCCCAGGAAGTCCTAGGCATAAGTAAATGACTTGATTATAGAAACAGCCTGAGATGAATGTTGATTTCCTGCAAAATGGATTATTAAACAGACGGCTTTCAGACATTTGTGAAAACAGTTTATTTGGACTCTCTAAAAATTCATGCTCATTTCCTTTTTCCAAATAGTTTCTTAGCTGGCAGATTTTCTGAATGCTACACTTAAGAGTTCATGCAGATTTTAGAGAGGGATATAATCACACCAGCAGCTACATAGAGAGATATTAACTGGATTCATTTAAGTAGATACTTATGAACTTGAATGACCATTGCCAAAGAATGAATAAGTGACAATGCAGTGAGAGGAATTTTTGTCATAGATCTTATCTACTATATCAACAACTTGGAAATGTTCCAGAAAGTTCACTTCCTGTCCACTTACCAAAACAGAAACAGATAGCTAATGTGACAAAATCATGAATCAAACACATCTCAACTTAATCAAGCAATAAATCAAATGATATAATTTAATTGAAAATATTTCTGTACTTGAGGAAAAAAATAACTGTACAATTTGGGTGGAGGGCAACTCCTCTCTGACAGAATAAAGTCAAGTGTACTAGAGCTTAAATTCTGAGCACTGGGTATGGGGAGGACTAAGGTTTACAGTGGATGCCTTAAATATATTTGAGACTCCCCATGGATTCAGCCACCATTTCGATCGTTTTGACTCTTAACTAGTAATACAAAAAATCGGTGCCCTCAGACAGAAAATGTTCGCTAATACTCTCTTGGTCAGCACAAGGTTGTGTTGTCTCACACTGAGGAACTTGCCAGGATGTGCCCTTGATGGAGTACTAGGGTAATAGGCTACACTGTCCTGAGTC
Source organism: Echinops telfairi (assembly GCF_000313985.2). Lineage (NCBI taxonomy): Eukaryota > Metazoa > Chordata > Mammalia > Afrosoricida > Tenrecidae > Echinops > Echinops telfairi. The sequence goes on from NW_022109980.1 coordinate 8,740,726, forward strand.
ATACCCAGCCCAATGTGTTCAGGGGGCTTGAAACACTTGTACATTTTCCTAAGCTACAACGGAGTACATGCCCCAATCATGGGTCACTTCCTGCTTCTGTAGTCCTACCTGTAACTATGATTAACTGATCTTCTGCCAATCATGATTTTGTGACAGTTTCCTTTATTATCCTATTTTAAGTAGCTATGTGACTATGAATCTTAGGACTCCATTTTGGCCTCATGCGATAGTCTTCTTAATCTAGACTATTGATTTTGGTCTTTGTCCTGTTTATGATTTAATAAAGGGGTCTCTGTATTTAAATTTGTGTGTATTTCCTCCTATAAGGTAACTAAAAATATGAAATTCAAATTTGGATGTCACCTCATCAGTGAGCTACTGAAAACAAGCTGAACTGGAAGAAAATTCTAAAGAAGGGTTAACAAGGTTTAAAATCTGACATAAAAAGAATACCTAGGGATTGACTTCTGCCATGGCAGCTTTGAGGCACTCCACTGATTTGTGCCCCAGTGAAATTGGTGGAAACTATGAAAGCAGCAACAACCGTATAAACCCTCTGGAAATGGCCCTAAGGGCAAACAACAAATAAAACCTCATCTGTTCAAGAGTGACTACCAAAATTCAGTAAGAAAGGAGAGAATTTGTGATGCTTGTACCAAGATCAATCCCTCAATTGCCCCTCACAACTAAGCAGTCTGTTGTAGACTGCTGTAGCCCCAAACACAGAACCCCTTTATCCTGTATTAGAACTTAAATTCTGAGCACTAAATCTGGAGAAGGCTGCAGATAATAGTGAGTGATCAAAATCCATTTTTGAGTTTCCATGCAGATTAAGCCTTCATTGACTTCCTTCTGGCTATTAACCAGCAATGCGAACAGGCTTGCTTTCAGGCAGAATGCATTAGAAAGTGGATTACTACCACTACCCTAGCCAATCCGGGGAAGGGTAATCTGGTCTTTAGGGAATCACGTGGGTATTCCCTTGATAGAACTAGGGTCATATAGTCATTAGTTGCATCCTGACTATCTTGGTAGGAGGATCACACACCAATCTTGTAAGCTATTTTGTCAAGTATAATGTACATAATAATGTATACATCTCAATCATTGCCTCATTTCTGCTTCTGTAGTCTGGTTTGAAACAGTGATGTTTTGATCTACTACTAAACATGTTTTTGTGACAGTTCATTTTCCCTCCCATATCCTATTTATGTTGCCAATTCTCTGTAACCCCCTGGACACCATTAGGACCTTGTATAGTGATCTTCCTTATGTATCTTTGATTTGTCTTTATCCTCTTTCTCACTGTCATTGAGTCAGTTCTAAGTCATAGTGACCTTTAGGACAGGGTAGAACTACCCTTATGGATTTATGAAATTGTGATTCCTTTTTTTTTTTGGAGGGAGCATATCAAAGGATTTTATCTGAAGCAATGATACACATGATGAATGAAAGTGGATGCTTGGGTCCAATTTCTAGAAATGGGACAGGTCTACCGAACCTGCATGCATGGCCTTGCTGACTTGGGGAAGGCCTGGAGACTGCTTAGCTCTCTCCATCGTCACTGTTTCCCAGGGTGTGCTTGTCAAAGAGATAGTCAGCTAGGCCAGAATCTGGGGCCCCCATTTTGCACAGGTTGGTTAATCGCCTAGCGATTTGATGGATTTCCCCTGCTCATCAAGGAAATGTATGTGGATGAAGTCACAGAGATGGGGGTCGTTCTGTAGCCAGTTTGTGCAGTTGCACCAGGGATTGGTTGATGCTTTTCTCCAGGTGTTGAACACACCCCATTGCTTTGAGCCCGCTCTCTGATTCATCGCCATCTGGTTTCTTGATATCTTGGAGGAAGATCCCCCCCCCCCCTTGTTGGTTCTGCATTTTCATCAGTTCTCGGTGTGTTCCCTGTCCTCGTGAGACTGGTGCAGAAATCTGAAGGATTTTGCCAAATCCTTCAGAGACACTCCATCCCAGTTTAAGTAGTAAGACATGGACAGGTAGACGTAGGAGGCGTAGAGCTACAGGTCAATATGGCAGTTGATAGTGTCCTCCCAGTCCTGGTTGTAATTCTAGCACACCTGTGAGGAAGATGTGGTCATCATGGCAGTGGTGGAGGCTGCGGCTGAGATGTGCTGATGGGGCTCTGGCTGGTGGCAGCTGATGGGGCCTGGGGGGAGGCTGGCGAACACTGGATTCTGAACAAGCACTGGTGAAGCAAGAGACCACGGGGATTCTGCCAAGAACGTCTCAATTGTAATTCTTTGAGAGTAAAAAGCCTTGTCTTTCCCCTTAGGAGTAGCTAGTGGTTTAGAATGGTTGACCTTACAGTTAGCAGCCAAATGCCTAACCACTACTCCACCAGAACTCCTGCTTAAGAATTAATACATGTTGCTTAAGAATTAATACATATTCTTCATAAATTACATTTGAGATTCAGAGGCTCTTTTGTTCCCTAGAAGCTCCGGTGGTGTTAGCTCTGGTGCTTTGGGAGAAAGACCAGGCTTTTAACCTTCATAAAGAGTGTGGTAGTTACACAACCTGGTGTCAATTTGGGACTTGAGAGGATTAAGAGTTAATTGATGGAATCTAGTCTGTCAATCGGATGATAGCCAAGGAGGCCTCTGTGTGGGAATGGCCTTCTCCTGAGAATTCTGGGAACTCTTGAACTTCCTCCTTGGAGGCAGGAGGGACTCTCTGCTCACTTCCTTTGAGATATCCCTGAGGAGAAGCCACATGGACCTACCCTGATGCAGCCCTGGGAACTGGATGAGCCACATGGAGATCCCTGCCAGTGCTGAGATACTTCTACCGCCACTGACTTTGCACCCACTGGCCTGTAATCTTCCTGTATTCAGCATCATTGCATGTGTTTCATAAGTCTGAAGTGGACTTTATAGACTGGTATCAGACATATGGGTTAATATCAGCTTTATGGACTTGATCTGGACTGGGCTGGGGTGTTTTTTCAATATTCAACTATGCTTGCCTATAAACTTCTTTCTTATACACATACGAATGTCTATGGATTTGTTTCTGTAGTCTACCGGGACTAACACAAAGGGTTACAGTTTTAGAAACCTATACGGGCAATTCTATCCTGTCCTATAGGATCACTATGAATTAACATCAATTCAATGGAAGTGAGTTTAGTTTTTTGGTTCTGTCCTCTAAAATATTCCCAAACCATAATCTATATGGAAGACTTCCTGGAAGGTTCAGGACATCAGCAATTTTCATATTCCCCCAAATTATAGGCTGCTAAAGTAGATTCCTAGGTGAGTGCAGTAGAGAGGTTCTGTTAGGTAGCTAGCATAGGGACTGGGGCATCCATTACCCATGCTCAGAGGTTCGAGCTTCTGGCCTTGAAGGGGTGGTACACCTGGGTGGGCATTACAGTGGGGTTAACCAGGGTCATCTACCACACCTCCCACGGAATAATTGAAAAAGGCAGGAGCCCAAAGCCAATGATGTGACTCTCTGAGCAGCTTCTAAGGAGGCTGCACAGGGTGGGGAGCCCTGCGGGTGCCTGTGTAAACCTGAAACTTCTTCTAACGCTCATAAACCCCACTTGGATCACAAACCAGGCTTCAGCATGAATTCTTTCTTGCGTAGAGCCAAGGACCAAGGTATATCTCTACCCTGAGAGATCTAACATAAGTGGTGCCATGAATCAGATATATAAGGTAAGCTGGCTCCAGGAGCAGGCCCTCACATCCTGGTCTCAAGTGTTTCAAGCACTTTCTGGACTCTTTTTCACCTCACTGCCATCGGGAGAAGGCATGTAGCTGGAAAGGAGGCCAGGCTGAACTCCTCCTGCAACACCTTGGTGGCGGATGGCTCCCCAAACCGACTCATGGGGACACTCGTAATGCATTACTGCAACTCCATCCTTTAGTGTCCATCTTTTCGCCTCTGCTTACAGGTGCACAGGATTTTACATCTGCCTTTATGTTCCTGCCTTCCCAAGAACTTGCATGCCTTCCCCAGTCTGGATTTCTGGGAGGGGGCTGGGATGCTGTTGCCAGCAGGGTGGGAGGATTGCGACTCCCAAAGCCTTTATGAGTCTCAGTTGTATGCTTTGTGTTCTGGGCAGCTAGATGGCTGGGTGTGCCCGCGTACACCCTGTTGGTTTCTGCAGGACTCTGACTCTGATGGCTTGCCCCATGCTGGCTTAGGCCAAAAGCTGTGGCCACCATTTTCCCAACCATGTGACTCTCTGTTCCCTGGCAGCACAGCACCACTGGATGTCTGCCAATTTGGCTTCAGGGCAAAGGAACGTGTGACCCTGGCCAAGATGGCACTCATGGCTCCAAACACGTGGAGGGGCAGTGCCTAGCCCTGCCCTGACACAGCCTTGAACATTCTACCCATCGTAGAGGCAGCAGGGGAGTTTGGTCCCCAGGCAATCTACAAGCCTTTTAGTCTAATTGAACTCAAGCAAATTAAAAATGACTTAGGCAGGTACTCTAACAAACTCAAAGAGTACATAGAACACTTCCAGCACCTCACCTTAGCCTATGATTTAACCTGGAAGGATGTAATGATCATAGTGGGACAGACTTTGAGAAGGAACGAGTGTTCAGGTGCTAGGAAATTTGCAGAGGAGTTACATGTGATGAATGAAAAGAACCCTATAGGGGAAACTGCTGTACATTTAACTGAACCTGCTTGGAATCACATTGAGCCTCAGGACAAGTGGGCATGGGAACATTTCCTGGTATGCACCACAAATGAACTAAAGTCAGGTAGGCAAAAGAGTATTAATTATGACAAAGTGACAGCGATTCACCAGGGACCTATGGAGTCTCCGGTAAGCTTTTTAGAGCGGCTAAAGGAGGCCCTAAAGAATCATACTGCTATAGATATAGAATCCTATGAGCGGCAAATCTTAATCAGGGACAAGTTTCTCATACAGGCTGCACCAGACATTTTCAAGAAGCTCCAAAAACTAGTTCAGAAGCCTGAAGGAGCTACCCTCGAGGAGATGGCTGCTTGTGCTAATACGGCCTTTTACAATAGGAAGCAGGAAGGGGAGGCTCGAGCCCGGGAGAAGGAGAGAAGGAAGGACATCTGGCATGCTCAGGTATTGGCTGCACTTGATAACTGGCGCCCGTCGAATGCCTCCCAGGTTTCTCAGACCTTTGAACCAGGTACCAAGTGCTACATTTGCTGGTGACCGGGTCATTGGGCTAGGAATTTCCCTAACCAGAACAAGCCTCCTCAGATGCCATGTTTCCATTGTAAGCAGCCTGGCCACTGGGTTGGCCTCTGTCCTAAGGCCCAAAACCTGGAGGAGGGGTGCCCACAGGCCAACATGCAGCTGGTAACAGAGGAGGATTGAAGGCGCTCAGTCCGGATGGCCCAGCAGCAAGAGATAGCTGTTACTGGTCTGGAGCCTTAGGGTGAGCATGGACATGGCAGTTAGGTCAGTAAATTTCCTTTTAGACACTGGGGCCATGTATTCTGTCCGTATTTTCTTCCCCCGACTCCTGGCACCCCGTAACTGCTCCATCCTGGGAGTGTCAGGAAAACCTGTAGTTAAACATTTTACTGATCCTCTCAGATGTCTTTTGGATAACTTCTATTTTTCTCATAGCTTCCTAGTAATCCCTGAATGTCCAGCTCCTCTCCTAGGCTGAGATATACTGTCTAAGCTACACACCTGCATAGTCATGGGGCCTCATCCTCATGCCTCTACAGCTTTCCAAATGCTCCTCACAGTGGAGGAGTCACAGATTCCCCCACAGGAACCATGGGAACAAGCCATAACTCCTGAAGTTTGAAACACAAGAGTCCCTAGCAAAGCTCCCGCTTCCAGATTACTCACCATAACTAGTGAAACAAATGAAGACACAGGAATTCTGCCTTTGACCTGATGGATGGTGGGAGAAAGACAAGCTCCTCTTGCCACAAAAGTTACAATGGAAAGTCATGAAAGCCTTCCATGACGCCACTCATCTTAGCCATAAGCCCTCCTTGACCCTGCTCCCTCAGCAGTTCTGTGGGACCAATTTAACTTCAACCTTCAGGTCAGTAACTTCCCATTGTGTCACCTGTCAGACCAACAGCCCCCAAGGGGCGCTCAGAAGTCACCATGCTCAACCTGTCCTACCCTGGGGAAAGACTGACAGATAGATTTTAACCAGGTTCCTGCTGTCCAAGGATTTATGTATCTTCTGGTGTTTATAGACACCATTACTGAGTGGATTGAAGCATACCCCATTTGCACTGAGAAGGCTCAGGAAGTGGCTAAAAACTTACTTCAGGAAATAATTCCTAGATTTTGGCTTCCCAAATCGCTGGAGGGTGATAACAGACCTGCTTTCATCTCCCAAATCACTCAGACTGTCTCCCAACACTTGGGAATAACTTATCGTCTCCACTGTGCCAGGAGACCTCAGTTTTCAGGGCAGGTAGAGAAATTAATCAACACCTGAAGTTAACCCTTAGAAAGCTGACACAAGCAACTCAGAGGAGCTGGAAAGATGCACTACCCATAGCTCTGTTATGTCTTAGGATTGCCCGAGTTTGAGCTGCTATGAAGTTTTATATGGCTGGCCTTTTCTTATAACAGAGCTAGCTATAGACTCCAAGGTAGCCTTAATACAGCAATATGCCACCCAAGTAGCCCAATGTCAGGAGGCATTCCATCAGTATGGGCTCACTCAGACCCAAGGGGAGGAAACGTTACCACCCTTGTGTCAGCCAGGAGACCTAGTTCTTATAAAATCCTAGAATGGGTCCCCTAATTCCCAGTTCCAGCCACTCTGAGAGGGACCTTTGCCAGTTATTCTCTCTACGCCCACTGCTGTCAAAGTTCCAGGGCAGAGTGCTTGGATCCACCATACATGGGTGAAACCCTGGAAACCATCACCATCGGACCCCTCCGAGGCAGAGACTGCAGACGAACACTCCTGTGAGACACTGGACGGTCTTAGGATGGTATTTCATCACCACCCCAGGACATATGAGGGCTACACAGACGATTCTACCTCCAACCCCTCACAGCCTTTAGGCCAGTGAATGCTTTTACCCCGTTCCTGTGTTTACAATAACCAACACTCATTCCTGTTAGTCCTAAGATTTTTATTTATTTCCTGTGACACTAACCTAACTTCAAGGGCACTACCGCCTCACAATCTTACCCTTGTCTCACTTAAACTGTTCACCTGTTTATCCGTCTGTTTTTCCAAAAGTTCTCAGGTTACCAAGGCCTCTGAACCAAGTGTGCCAGCTCTGGGACCACCAGTTCCTAGACCACTTCAACCTTATCCATCCTGGGCCCTGAATGGACAACCCCTTCCCACAGAGTAGGAAGAGTATGGACCTAAAGCCCCACTTCGCCCCCTTTGCCAGCAGAAAGTAGCTAGAGATGTCGTTGCCCAGTACCCCAAAGATTTGGGTCCATATCTCTTCGGGGGGAAATGTTAGGGAGCTAGCATAGGGACTGGGGCGTCCATTACGCATGCTCAGAGGTTCGAGCTTCTGGCCTTGAAGGGGTGGTACACCTAGGTGGGCATTACAATGGGGTCAACAAGGGTGGTCCACCATGCTTCCTATGGAATAATTGAAAAAGGCAGAAGCCCGGAGCCAACCACGTGACTTTCTGAGCAGCTTCTTAGGAGGCTGCATGGGGGTGGGGACACTGCAGGTGCCTGTGTAAACCTGAAACTTCTTCTAATGCTCATAAAACTCACAGGGATCACAAAGCAGGCTTCGGCGTGAATTCTTTCTCATGCGGAGCCAAAGACTGAGATATGTCTCTACCCTGAGAGATCTAAGAGTTCCTGTCTTCTGCACAGCGCTCATTCAAAAAAAATGAAGCTCAACCTTGGCTATGGCACAGTCATAATAGTAAAGTCCTGATCTTACCTGTGACTTCTAACCTGTGGCAGTCTGAGTTAGGTATGGAGCTGCTAACCACAAAGTTGAGAATTCAAACGTCTCAGTTGCTCCATGGGAAAAAAGATGAAGCTGTCTGCTACCATAACGTTTAATAATCTTGGAAACACTATATAAAGTCACTATAAGTTGAAAACAATTCAATAGCAGTAGGTTAGAACTTATGCTGGGTCATGAGGCAGTGGTTCCCCACCAGGAAGTGTGGAGCAAGAATAACATAGACTGCTATCCCTTTCCTCCAAACTCTTTTCTGAACTCACCACCATTCTGACTTATAGCGACTTTTGAGGACAGAATAGAATAGCCCCTGTGTGTGGTAGTGAACTATGCATTCAGCTGCTAACCACAAGGTCAGCAGTTTGAGCCCACCAGTTTGAACCTACTCAGAGGGAGAATGAAGAAGCTTTCTGCTCCCTTAATGATTTACAACTCTCATCTATAGCCTGACTATTACTTAGAAGCTTGCCATTGTGCCCATCCCCATCTCCTAAATTATGGATGAGAATTTTTGCCTGGAGTAAGAAAGCCATAACATAGATAGTCCATACTCACTTCCCAAAATAATGGGCAAATTGAAGAAATTCTAGTCCAAAGACCTTCTGCAAAACAAACAAATTTGTTCTAAAAGGTAATTGGAGAAAATCCAAGTCAGACGCAAAGCTATGGGAGTTGTGTGGCTTAGTGGGCTATGCAAGAATTTGAAATCAACAGCTGTTCCTCAGGTGAAAAATGTGGCTTTCTGTTCCTGTAGAGATTTACAACCTCAAAAACAATGCATAGGGTCATTATGAGTTAGAATTGACTTTGCAAGTGGGTTTGTTTTGCTATAGTGTTACTATGAGTCAGAATCAACACAAATAGCAACATATCTGTAGATACCATCATTTCTAGAAAAGAGTAGAGAGGAGCCCTTTTGGATTCACAAAAGTCAAGCACTGACCTCAGAAATTATTCCTTCAAGCAGTTGGGATTCCCTTTGCTTATTTTATAGAGAAAATTACACCATAGAGAATTGTTGAATACATTACGGCAATCAGTCAGCCATTCCTGGAATTTAAAAGCCAAATGTTGTCGGGCAGAGAGGAGAAAGCTTTACCAAAAATAAAAATAATTCCAGGGTGACAATGGACATACAAGATTTGTACATCCCAGACTCCCACCAGAGATTGGACACTGAGGATAAAGATTGAGTTGGTGCCATGGGTTTGGTTTGGATTTTCCAAAATGGCTAGTTTTCAGCCAAAACTATGAGGCAAGCAAAAACAAGAAAATATGACCCACAGCAGACAAGAAAAACTATTTATGAGAGACACCAGACTCAAATTTATTTAAAATAACAAGAATACTTAAAGTAGCTATTATAAGCATATGATTAAGCAAAGTAAGATAAAACATTGCACATCATATGACATAGTTATAAGGTGGTAGATTGGAACTAATGATGTTGAAAAGCATTATAACTTGAATTTTTTAAATGACCTTGAAATATTCAAAAATAGATTTGAACTAGAAGAAGAAAGGATAAGTAAATTTGAAGACACTCCAATAGAAAAATATAATTTTAAGAAAATTGAGTAGCATCTCACAAATGTAGGGTGCCATCAAGTGTTCAACATATGTATAATGGGTTTCCAAAATAAGAAAGAAATAAAATAAAAGAAGAAAACTCAATGTAATAGTGGTTGAAAACTTCCAAAAAATTTTGGAAAACAATAATTTAATTCAAGTTGAATAAATGCAAAGATATTCTCACAGAGATAAAGAAGTAAAGATTGTGAAAGTCAAAAACAAGGAAAAATCTTGAAAGTAGTAATAGGAAAATGAATCATTACAAGGGAATCCCCATAATGTTAATAGCTGACTTCTCAACAGAAACTATGGAAACCAGAAAAAGAGAACTAATTTCAAGTACTTAAAATAATTATCAACCAAGAATTTTATGTCTACCTCCTATCCAAAGTAAAATCTTCTGTGCTATTCTTCACCCTGACAGACTCGTCTTTTCCTTGTGACCCTTCTATAAAGGAATGTCCAATTGTCTACAGATGGGCTTTGGGTCTCCATTCTGCCCTCCCCCTCATTCACATCGATATGATTATTTGGTCTGGGTCTTTTATGCCTGATAATGGATCCCATGGACACCTCATGATCACACAGGTTGGTGTGCTTCTTCCTTGTGGACTTTATTTTTTCTCAACTAGAATGGCTGCTTTTTTATCTTCAAGCACCAATGAAACATACAATTTTCCTCTGGTTCTTAATGGTTCTTTAATACTTCCTTCCCCCACTATCATGACTCAAATTCTACCTTACAAAGCTGGCTAGACTAGAGCATGTACACTGGTACAGATAAGAGCTTGCAACACAGGGAATCCAGGACAGATAAACACCTCAGGACCAATAATGAGAGTAGAGATACCAGGAGGGGAAAGGGAAGGGGGAGAGAGGGGGAACCTATCACAATGATCTATATATAACCCCCTCTCAAGGGGATAGACAGGAGAGAGGTGCAAGACATGAAAAAAATTATAAATTATCAAAGGTTCATGAGGGAGGGAGGGTGAAGGAGAGAAAAATGAGCTGATACCAAGGGCTCAAGGAGAAAGAAAATATTTTGAAAATGATGATGGTTACATATGAACAAATGTACCTGACTCAATGGATGTATATAGGGTCATGGTAGTGGGAGTGGAGCATTCAGGAACTAGAGGAATGATGTGTGTTTTGTCGGTGCTATACTGCACCCTGGTTGAATCATGCCTTCCTTATAACCTTTTTTTTTTGCTTAACTTTAAATATTTTTTAAATCATGATATTGGGGGCTCGTGCAATGCTTATCACAATCTATCCATCCATCCATTGTGTCAAGTACATTTGTACATTTGTTGCCCTCATCATTCTCAAAAAAATTGCTTTCTACTTGAGCCCTTGATATCAGCTCCTCATTTTCCCCTCCCTCCCCACTCCCCCTTCCCTCATGAACCCTTGATAATTTATAAATTATTATTACTCTGTCATATCTTACATGTCTGACATCTCCCTTCACCCACTTTTCTGTTGTCCATCCCCCAGGGAGGAGGTTATATGTAGATTCTTGTAATTGGCTCCCCCTTTCCACCCATCCTCCCTCCACCCTCCTGGTATTGTCACTCACACCACTGGTCCTGAAGGGATCATCTGTCCTGGATTCCCTGTGTTTCCAGTTCCTATCTGTACCCGTGTACATCCTCTGGTCTAGCCATATTTGTAAGGTAGAATTGGGATCATGATAGTGGGGAGGGGGGAGCATTAAAGAACTAGAGGAAAGTTGTATGTTTTATTTGTGCTACCCTGCACCTTGAGTGGCTCATCTCCTCCCCACAACCCTTATGTGAGGGGGTGTCCCGTTGCCCCCAGATGAAGAGGCCCCAATCTTGTCTACTTCCAAGGAATCTTGGAAGTGGCTATGGTAAGTCCCTCTTAACTCTTGAGCCTTTTTGAAAGTATGGAATTATTTTAGTTTTGTTTTATCATATTTTTCATTTTTTGTCTGTTTTTATTCTCATCTTATACTGATCATTGATAAAATTTGCTTCTGCTAGTAGCAGCCATAAGGTTTTCTGTGGGTAATTCCTCATAAGTATGGGCAGCTCATTCCTTCTTTGTAGTCCATTCTTACTTTGTAAGCTCTCATGAAATGAGTTCACTTTTGATGACCCTGCTGGCATTTGAAATACTGATGATGTAACTTCCAGCACAGTGCAACAAACAGACAAATTGTATGGCAGAGAGAAAGAGGAAAACTTTTCACAAGATGGATTGATACAGCAGAGAAATGCACATTCTTCTCCAATGCATATGGCTCATATTCAAAAATAGACCACATTCTGGGACATAATACAAGCTTCAGAAAATTTGAACACACAGAGGCCATTCCAACAGCCTTCTCTGACTACTGTGACGTAAAGCTGGAAATCAACATTAGAAACAACAACAACAGTAAAAGGATACTTAATAACACACTTCTCCAAAAAGAATGGGTATTTGCCCAAATTAGAGAGGAAACTAGGAAGTTCCTAGAAGCCAATTTTAGTGGCAATACAACATACCAAAACCTACCTGATGAACCAAAGGCAGAGAATTATGGTGAGCACTTTAACCTAGCAGCTTCAGCAGTTAGAATCAACAGCGTAATCTTTCCAACAGAAAATAAATTATATAAATTATATTAATTTGTTCTTCGTCAGTGGATTGATGTTGTTGCTGTTTTGTTGTACAGTGTTGCTTGGTTTTGCTCTGTCTTGTTTTTATGCATGTTG
>NW_022109980.1:8754381-8765401 GCF_000313985.2 Echinops telfairi
TTTGAGAAATGATGTACAAATACGCTTTACACAATTGATGTGTGTATGGATTGGGATAACAGTTGTATGAGCCCCTAATAAAATGTTTAAAAAAAACAAACAAACAAAAAAAAAAGATAAATTAAAACAGAGATATAGAAAACAGAAAAACAGTGAAACCAAAAACAAGTGAAGAATTGTTTTTTTATAGAGTCAAAAAATCATCAAACTGCTGACAAACTTAACAAATTAAAAGAAAAGAGCAGAAGTCAATATCTAGAATTATGGATGAAACAAGGGAAGTCACAATAAACCCTAATTAAATAAACAAAGATTAATTATGCAGTACTATGAAAGACTGTATTCCCACAAATTCAATAATTTGGAGGACATGGACAAATATCAGGAGAATCGCTCTCTCCCAAATAACACATATGGACATTATGACTTTGAACAGACCCATAGCAAAAGAAGAAATAGATAAGGTCATTAAGAAACTCCCAACCAAAAATAGCCCTGGCCAGATGAGTTCACAGGAGTACTCTACCAAGCATTCAGAGAAGAGCTGACACCTATTTTACACAAACTCTTCCAGAGCTTACATAGGGGCAGCAAACTCCCAAATTCATTCTATGACTCCAGGGTAGTCCTGATACCCAAACCAGGCAAAGACCCCACAAGAATAGAAAATTACAGACCAATATCTCTCATGAACATAGATTCAAAAAAACCTAAACAAAATCTTGGCCAATAGAATCCAATTTTATCAACTTATCAAAAAAATAATACATCATGATCAAGTGGTATTCATACCAGGGATGCAGGGATGCTTCAGCATTTGAAAAACAATTAATGCAATCCACCACATCAACACAAAAAAGAATAAGAACCATATGAGCAAATCAATTGATGCAGAAAAAACCACTGAAAACATCCAATACCCATTTCTAACAAAGACTTTCAAGAAGGTAGGATTAGAAGGGAAAATCCTGAATACAATAAAAGTCGTGTATGAAAAACCAATAGCTAATATTGCACTCAATGGAGAAAAGTGTTGTGGTAGTCACCTAATCTGGTGTCAATTTAAGGGTTGAGAGTGTAGAGGTGGAGTCTAGGCTGTCAATCTGGAGATAGCCAATGAGACTTCTGTGAGTATGGCTTTCTCCTGAGAATTCTGGGAAATCTGGTACTTCCTCCTAGGAGGCCCAAGACATCTCTCTCTCCCTCTCTCTCTCCACTACTTCCTGGGAGACTTGCAGAAGACAAGCCACATGGATGCAACCAGACCTCTTAAGCCAGAGAAGCCACACTGCCAGCACTGAGATGCTTACAACACCACAGGATCCAAAGACCTTCCACACACTGGCTTGTGATTGTCCTGCCTTTGGCTTCATTGCATGTGTTTCCTGAGTCTGAAGAGGACTTCATAGATTGGTATCGGACATATGGGCTAGTATCAGACTTATGGCCTTGGACTGGACTGGGTTGGAATGCTTTCTTAATGTACAATTGCTCTTGCATATAAACCTCTTCCTTATACACATATGTGTGTCCATGGATTTGTTTCTTTAGTCTACGCAGACTAACACAAGGGTAAAACATTTTCACTGAACAAGGGAACCCTGCAAGGATGTCCATTACCCCCACTTCTAATCAACATTTTGTTAGAAGTCCTAGCCAATACTATAAAAAAATGGCAAGATATCAAAGGTGTATGATTGGGTAAAGAAGAAGTGAAACTTCCGCTGTTTGCAGACAATATGATTATATATATTGGGAATCCTAAGGGATCCACAATATGATTGCTGGAAACAATAGAACAGTTTAGTAGAGTAGCAGGGTACAAGATTAACTAGCATAAATCAACTGGATTCCTGTATACCAGTAAGGAGAATACAGAAAAATGATATCAAGGAATCAGTACCATTCCCAATAACCACACAAAAGCTGAAACACCTAGGAATAAATAAACAAACAAATGACCTATACAAAGAAAACTATAAGAAACCAAAAGGGATCTGCACACATGGTAGCGTATTCCATGTCCATGGTTAAGAAGACTCAATATTGTGAAAATGTCAATATTACCTGTGTTAGTCTGGGTTGACTAGAAAAACAAATCCAGACACACTCGTATGTGTGTAAGAAAAAGGTTTATATCAAAGAGTAATTTTATATCAAGAAAACATCATAGCCCAGTCCAGATCTAGTGGCACAAGTTCGATATTAGCCATATGTCTGATACTAGTCCATAAATTCCTTTTCAAACTCACATAGTTATTCACGATAATGCTGAATGCAGGATTATCACAGGCCAGTGGGTGAAAAGTCTTGTGGATCCAGTGGCGGTGGAAGCATCTTAACTCTGACGCAGTTCTCCATGTGGCTTCTCCATCTCTCTCAGTGTTTCATCAGCAGGAAAGTGAAGCAGGGAGAAAATGTGTGGCCCACCTTCAGGGAGAAAGAGGAAGTTCCCAGAATCCTCATGATAAAGCCACATCTACAAGGAGGCATCATCAGACTGTGATCTGATTGACATGCTAGATTGCACCCCTGCACTAATTTATCAAGTTGACATGAAATTATTTAACTACCAAACTACCTAAAGCAATGTACAAAATCAATGCAATCCTGATTCAAATCTCAGCATCATTATTCAAAGAAATGGGAAAACATCACCAATTTAATATGGAAAGGGGTGAAGCACAGGATAGGCAAAGAACTTCTCAAAAAGAACAAAGTAGGTGGCCTTTGCTCTACCTGTCCTCAAAACCGACTTTGAAGCCACAATGTCGAAACAGCCTGATACTGGTATAATGACAGATACTCAGATCAACGGACAGAAAACACAGAAATAAAAACACCCCCACTGATTTTTTAAAAAGGCCCCCCAAAATCAAAGGGGAATCAGATGCCTTCTTCAATAAATGGTGTTGGAAAAGCTGGATATCCACTTGCAGAAGAATGAAACAGGACCTTTATCTCACTACATGCACAAAAAACAACTCAAGGTGGATCAACAACCTAAATGTAAAACCCAAAGCTATCAGGATCATCAATGAGAAAATTGGAACAAAACCAGGAGCCCTAGTGCAGGGAATACATGAGCTATCAGAAATGACAAAGAAACCATATGAATGGGACCTATTAAAAATAAAACACTTGTGTACATTGAAATTCTTCATTAAAAGAGTAAAAGGAGAGCCCACAGACTGGGAAAAGATATTTAGTAATGACACAACAGAGAAAAGACTAATTACGAAAATTTATAAGATTATAAAAAAAAAAACTAATAACCGTCTGCGAAGAGGTGGAGTCTAGCATGTCAATAAGGGAGCAGCCAATGAGGCCTTGGTGTGGGCCTGGTAACTCCTGTCTTTCTCCCTGGACGTGGGATACACTCTCTCTCTGCGAGACAGTCCTGTTGACAAGCCACATGGAACTACACTGATGGAGCAAGTGTCCTGGAGCTAGAGGAGCCATGTGGATACTCACACCAGCTCTGAAATGCTTCCACCAGCACTAGATCCACAAGACTTTCTACCTACTGGCCTGTGATATTCTGGTATTCAGCATCATTGCATGAGTTACATGGGTCTGAAGAGGAATTTATAGACTGGTATCGGACATATGGCCTAATATTGGACTTGATCTGGACTGGGCTGGGATGTTTTCTTTACTTTCTTTCTTTTTGTATAGATATCAAAGTTTATTAATGGTTACTAGGGTCAGTATAGAGAAAGTGGGGGGTGGAGGGTAGGGGTGTTGGAAAGACTACATGGATCATGGAATGTTGGTTTGCAAACAGATTCTTGTAAGTGCTGTCAATAAGGCTTAACCCTGTAAATAACTGAAGAGGCAAAAATTGTGTGGTAAATATACAAGGGGGCTTCAAAAAGTTTGTAGGAAATTTCTGTTATTTTCAAATTTATCTGCAGTCATCACTGGGGCTATTTCTTGCTGCTGGTTTCTTTGCTGGCCTGCTCTTCCACCTGCATGACCAGGAGCAGGGCCTTCCCGAAAGCTTGCAGGACTGAGAGGTAATTGCGAAGCATGGCTACAGTGGGTTCTGCTTTGTTCTCAATTTTCTCCAGGTCATATTCTGGCTGCTTGGTCATCTTGGGAGAACTTAAGTCAGGTTGGCCCTTGTTTTGAGCTGAAGAGGTGCAAGGAGTCTCCAGGAGAATGTACCGCTGGGCCCGTGGACTACACAGTGCTCAGGCTGGGGTGTTTCTCTCAGGTTGATTTCTTAATACAAAATTACTCTTTATATAACGCTCTTTCTTTTAAAAAATCATTTTATTAGGGGCTCATACAACTCTTATCACAATCCATACATACATCAATTGTGTCAAGCAATATTTGCTCTTCACTTAAGCCCTTGGTATCAGCTCCTCATTTTCCCCCTCCCTCCTTGCCCCGTCCTTCATTAACCCTTGATAATTTATAAATTATTATTATTTCGTCATGTCTTACACTGTCTGATGTCTCCCTTCACGCTATATACATATGAGTGTCTATGAATTTGTTCTCTAGTCAACCCAGAATAACACACCCTCTGAGAAGGTGGGAAAATGACTGGAACAGATGATTCACAAACTCTGATACTTAAATGGCTAATAAAAAATATGAGGAAATGCTCCTGGTCATTAGGCTTCCAGGAAATGCAAGTCAAAACAATCATGTAATACTACTTAATGCCCATAACTGCAGCCCAATTTTTTAAAACTGAGAACAAAAGTTGGAGAGGGTGTGGTGAGATAGGAACTCTTATGCACTGCTGGTGGACTTGTAAGTACATATAGCCACTATAGAATGGGATATGGTGAGACCTAAAACAGATAGCAACTGAACTAACATATGATCCAGTGATACCATTACTAGGCATATGCCCAAATGGAATAAGAAATAGATCACGAACATACATTTGCTCCCCTATGTTCATCACCACACAGTTCATGATAGCAAGAAGCTGGAAACAGCCTAAAATCCCATCAACAGAAGAATGGATTAAAAATATAACAACTATGGTAGACACACAATGGAATACCACGTATCCCTAAAAAACAGCAATGAAATCATGAAACGCTTCCACTTGTGGAGAGATCTGGAAGATATTTTGCTGAGTGAATTTAGCCAAGCACAAAAGAACAAATACTGTATGAGTTCACTGTGGTAGGAACAAGAATGGGCACTAACTCGAGCTTCCTGGGCATCTAGTCTTCTGGTCGGGGATGAGACAGCCTGGTAGAGCTGGACCAGTGCCAATGAACCACACCATCATCTGGTCCAGGTAAGAATGGTGTAGGTCACTTGGCCGAAGGGCACCTCATGACAGCTGGGATCAAATGGATGGGGGAAAGTGTGGGGCTGCTGTCTGCTGGGTAGTAGCCATGTGGATCTGGGGTGAGGTCCCCCAGAGAAGGAGGCATCCCTGTTAGATGGATGAGTCTTACTTAAGGGAGGGACAGCATGAGAGAACATAGGTGTGTGCAGGGGATGTGGAGGAAGGGCGACCTCCAAGTTGGGGGTGGGGGCGAGATTCAGGTAGCTCTTGGGGACACTAGGTGGGGAGGGTCTTTAGTGGCTTGCAGCCAATGGGCAGAATTGACCTAGGGTGTCTGGGGGTATCCTGGGAACCCAGGCCTTGTGCCTTGGAATGCTGTGATATTGCATCCTCGATCTTTGCAGCACACAGCATTCTCCAAAGGCTGCATTGGTGAGCCCCCATACTGGAAATCCACTGGTGAACTGGACTCTACTTCAGACATGCTTGTAACCTGAGGATTTAAGCCGGAACATATATGATGCCTAAGGAAGTAGAAGACAGAAGTTTCAAGAACTGTGCACTGTAGTTTGACAGACAAACAAGCAGAAGACAGAAGTTTCGAGAACTGTGCACTGTAGTTTGGCAGACAAACAAGATCTTGCTGTAGCAACTGCCTGTATGCTGTCTTAAGATATAAATTATTCCAGAAATTCTTTGACAGCCATCCTGTTATGTTTTGCTTATGCTTTTTCATACTAGGGTTTATCTCAAAGGTGCGCCATCATTGGAGGTCACCCTCTTGAAGCTGTGTTATTTGTTTCTCTGTTTGTTGGGAAATGATCCCCAGGGATGTTGAGCCTATAGGGAAAGTAAACATAACAAGGGTTTTGAGGAGAGGGATATAGATGGGTTGGGAAGATAACAGGAAGATGATGTCAAGAAGTCCAGGAAGATAAAGCATATTTGGAGACTGATATGGAAGCAATTGTACAAATCTGTTTGCTATGATTGAACTATTGAATAATATGACATGTATAAACTCCCCAGTTACTGCAAATTAAAAAAAAACCTTAGATCCAGTAATGGTTTGGGGGCTCTCACTAAATCCTAGCTCCAACTTAAGAAAAACTTAACTCTACTCAAATCTAAGAACAATTAGTCCTTATGTCATGTCCCTGCTTGATACTCACCCTCAGAAGGGAACACAGAAAATACAGGTGCTATAGCAAAATGTGGCAAAGAATTTAGATGGTGTCCAGCTCTCAGATAAAATAGCCTCTGGGGTCTTAAAGGCTTATCTCCAAACAGGCAGCCATCTAAGTGAGATGTCAACTAAGTACACATGGAAGAAGCACACCGTCATTAATCACTAAAGGACTGGAATCCATCTAATCCGAGATTGAAAAAGGGATCATTATCAGAACCTAAATTGTGAGAATCCAGTGTGCAGAAGGTGATGGATGACAGCGGTAGCCCAAGATTCATTTGTGGAACTATTTAGGACATAAGCCTCCTGAGAACCCCTCTCCCCGACCCTATGTAAAATTGACGGATTGGAGGAGAGTGGTCACTAAACAGAGTGCTTGGGAGAGAGAAGTATAGAAGGTCAAAGGCATAAATCTGACCTGAACAGTTAACAGTTTGTCAGTAGTTCCACATTATGGTACGGGCTGGACATGATCTGGTTTCCAAAGTTTTCTGAATTTTTGGTTTGTATTGTTTTCTTTGGTTTCTGTTTGTTAATACTAGAGTTGATTTCACAGGTGTTATGTCAATAGAGATCATGCTCTTATATCTGTGCTTTTCCATTTTTCAACATATGAAACCCAGGACTGATGAACCTATAGGGACACAAGTAGAATAAGGGGTTCATGGGAGGAGAATACAGTGGTTGTTGTGCAGTAAAACGGAGAGAATGTCAAGGAGTCCATGTAGAAAAAGAATATTTGGAAACTGATTGTGGTAGCAATTGTATATTCTACTTTACATGATTGAAATATGGAATGATATATTTATTAAATCTCAACTAATAACCCCCCCACCAAAACATCCATTATTTATCTATGGTTTCCATATGTCTCTGGTTCACTTTATAGGCATCATTATTTTATTAGAGAATATTATAAATTATCCTCATGGGGCATATGGTAACTATATTGATAGTATCATTAATTTAAAACATTGTTGAGACAAGTTAAGTATGTATGTATAGTGCAGTTTTTTTAGACCAAGGTACTTTTGTTCTTGTTGATTTGTTGGATTGTTGATTTGTACCATTGTAAAATTTGGATTGTTGATTTTCACAAACTTAAGTGACTAAACACTATTTATGTGAACAATGAAGGCTGGAGATAGGACAAAACTCTCAATAATGCTCATTTACAAAGGCCTGCTGGACTAAGTCATTCCTCTGCTAATTCCTTATTTGAATTTCTCCTTTTCCTCAAATGCTTTTAAAATTCTGTCCCACGGTGTATCTTGAGGATCTTTCACATATTATTTGGTCTTTAGACATCTTCAAAATTACCTAAAATTGGTAAAGGTTTTCCAAAACTTCAGGGGATCCATATAAGTTTGAAAAGGAATTTAAAATCCTACATAAAGGGAAGAATACATCATGCTTATAGTTAAGAAGACTTCCCACTTTGAAAATGTCAGTACTACCAAAAGGAAACCACAGATATAATACAATTCTGATTCAGACTCCATCAGCATTCTTTAAATAGAAAAATAATCATCAACTTTTATGGAAAAGAAAGAGCTCTAGGGAAAGCAAAATATTGCTGATGAAAATGGGAAGCCTCACTATTCCAAATCTCAACACTACTACACAGCCATGGCAGATAAAACACTCTAGTACTGGTGGAATGTTACACTTGTAGACAAACGGAACATAGTAATTGCGAACTTGGATGAGCATTTTTTGACAAAGCAAATTTATTATTCCTCCTTAGATGAGGAAGAGATTTTTTTTTAACAAATGATGCTGGAGAAGCTGGATATCCATTTGGAGAAAAATCAATCAGGAACAATATAGTATACACTATATATATAAATGAACTCAAGACAGATAAAAAATCTAAATGTAAAAACTAACACTATGAAGACAATCAATGAAAAAAAGGATAATTTGGGGGCCCTTCTGGCTTCAACACATTGTCAAGTGTAACTGGAAATGCACAAACAGTAGAAAACAAATTAGAGAATTGGGACCTCCTTAAAATTAGAAACTTCTGTGCACTACAGTGTTTTATCAAAACAGTAAAAAGAGTAAGAAAAAAATTGGTTATGACAAAACAGACAGTAACTAATCTTTAAAGTGTATTGAACACTTCACACCTCAACTACAAAGTAATAAATAATCCAATTTTAAAATGGGAAGAGGACAGAAACCAACACTTCACCAAAAATGACATTCAGGTGGTAAAAAATATTCAAGAAATGCTCACAATTACTATCCATTAGAGAGATTCGAGTAAAAACAACAATGAAATATCATCTCACTCCAGCATTAATAGCAAAGTTTTTAAAAGGAAAAAAACACAAAAAACATAAATGTGTAATGATCCTAGAAATCTCATTCACAGATGGTGGGATTTTAAATTGAATGGCTCTTCCTAAAACAGTTGGAAATAGAAGCACGGAATGATCCAGCAATCCCACTACTCGATATCTTAGAGCTATAAGAGCAATGACATGAATACACACACACACCTATGTTCATTGCAGCACTACTCACAATTATAAAATGTGGAAACAACCTAAATACCCATCAACAGAAGAATGGATAACCAAACCATGGTACATGCACACAATAAAATATTCTGTAACTTTAAGAATAATGGAAAATCTGCAAAGTAACTCCTAACATGGAGGAAATTATGGTGACTGAAATAAATCAATCATAAAGAGGAAAATATTACATGAGACTACTATTACAAAATTCAAAAAAAGATTTTCACACACACACAAATTATTTTTTGATGGTTACCAAAGTTGGAAAGGAGGGTGAGTTTGCAAAAAACTGGACATATTTTAACTTGAGTGAATGAAAAAGCAATGTAAAGTAAAGGGAAAATCAGCAAAAAATGAAAAAGGGAAGGAAAGACATTGGGAAGGGTCAAAGAGTTAAAAGCAATAGAGGTAAATACTATTATATATAAAATTCTGTAATAACAAATATGGCATTTTTTCTCCAATATCAGAAAAGGTTCCAGTTTGTGCCCGTTGTTTTTGTGTCTTATTAAAAAAAAACTAAACTAAATTCACTGCCATCAAGCAGATTCTGACTCAGTGATCTTAGAGACCAAAATTCCACAAACTCTAATATTCTTAGGGCAGGAATTTATACAGAAAGAACTTCATGCTGCTCTCACCAAAAGAGAAAATAAAACCAGAAGACCACACCACTGCTAGCAATGGGCGGGGGTGGGTGGTAGGTGGTGATTATGTAATCTCATGTCAAATAGAGGGTATTAATAGAATTTAGCTTGTCAATCGGGTCACAGCCTGATGGTACCTCCTTGTAGGCATGGCTTTCTCATGAGAATTCGGGGAACTTTCTCTCTCTCTCTGCCTTTGTCTTCCTATTGATGAGCCATGTGGAGACTTGCTAAGACCTCTGAGGAGCCCCTGTCTCTGCTTCACCTTTCTGTTGAAGGGCCACAGATGGAGAGCTGGTGGAGCCACGTGAAGACCCGTACCTCTGCCATTGGATCCACAAGACTTTACACCCACTGGCTTGTGATATTCCCGCATTCTGCATCATTACATGTGGCTGTGTGAGTCTAAAGAAGGAGCTATGGATTAGTATCAGACTTATGGGCTGATATCAGACTTATGGGCTTGATCTGGACTGGGCCGGGACATTTTCTTAATATGCAATTGCTCTTTGATATAAAGCTCTTTCTTGTACAAATATGAGTGCCAATGAATTTGTTTCTCTAGTCAACCTGATCTAACAGAGGGGGAAACAAGATCCATACAAGAGGCAGATATAGATAAAGAGCAGGGAATGAGGAGGAAGTGGAAGGGTGGGGAGGGGAGGACAAGAAAACTCAACCAAACCAAAAAAACAACTTAGGCCAGAGGTAAGCACTTGGAATTTCTCTTGAAAATTATAAATCTGTAGATACAATCAAATATACTTATAGGTACTAAAGCACAATATTCAGACATATATAAAAGCTGCATCTTCAGCATTCCCTGGGGACCTCACTGCTCCGGTCCCTTGCTGTTCCGTTGCACCCCCTTAGTGTTTTGCCTAGGCATGGCAGGATCAGATCTGGCACAATTCCCACATTGTGTCTCCGGTGTTGTTCCCTGCAGGGCTATTGGTCAGTAAGGGACCTCATGGCTCATAGTGGGGCCGGTCATGTGGTCCTCTCTGTGGACTGGCTGCTCTAATCAGGAACATCATCCTCACGGCCTGCTGGGCCAGGATGTGCTCCACTCTCTCCTCCTCCACCTTCATCTGCTCCCATGTGCTGCGATCAGATATGTCCTTCTCCTGGAGCTGGAGATTCAATGCCGTCCTTTGAAATAAATTGTTATTGGGGGAGGGGCAGGTGTCCACGTAGTAGTGGTGATTGGGGCCAGCCCCCTAGACCGCTCCACTTGTTCCCTAAGGGGGTGCAACAGAACAGCAAGGGAATGGAGTGATGAGGTCCCCAGGGAATGCTGAAGGTGGACTTTGGGGCCAGGTCGTGGTGCCCCAACAGACTGGACTGGAAAACACTCCTAAAGGCCAACAAACAATCCTTGAACTAACTA
>NW_022109980.1:8766898-8778244 GCF_000313985.2 Echinops telfairi
TGAAGGGAGACATTGGACAGGGCAAGATATGACAAAATAATAATTTGTAAATTATCAAGGGTTCATGAGGGAGGGGGGAGGGGAGAGCGGGGAGGGAGGGGAAAAATGAGGAGCTGATGATGCCAGGGGCTTAGGTGGAGAGCAATGTTTTGAGCGTGATGAGGACAATGAATGTACAAATGTGCTTGACACAATGGATGTATGAATGGATTGTGATAAGAGTTGTATGAACCACTAATAAAACGATAAAAAAGCTGCATCTTATAATCTAATTTCAGTTGCTTATAAGTTCAACTTCTATTTTCCCCTGCATCCTTTAAGATATTATCAAAAGAAATCTTACCCATACCTGGAGATAGCAATTGCCAGCAAATACACAGAAAAAAAGTATTCAAAGTTCTCTGATAGAAAAGCAAAAAACTACACATAGCAAAACTTAATAAAGTTCTCAGGGGCTTTATAAATATACGGGGCACAAAATCTAAGTGCTTATTTCATGTTGTCCCTGAGAAAGGAAAATGGTAGGGTATAAAATACCACCCCCTATTCTGGGATCCCATTCTGAAAGATGATTTTGTGTCATATCCTTGTCACCATCTTGTGATAAGGGGAAAATTGATCCAAGATTCAATCCAAATATATTCTATAAAGACCCTTTCATTAAATCTTAAACAGGAAAAAGACAATTATATAGGTGAGGAAAATCATCAATTTGGGGCTGAAATAGAGATCCTTGTTTCACCAATAAGCCTAAGTATAGATGATGAAAAACAAAGCAAATCAACACACAATCATGATTGATGGCAGGTCAATTCATCGCTGTTGAAGGCAAAACTGTAAGTGGTAGCTACATAATATGGTGTCAACAGAACTCTGGGAAGTATAATATGTTAGTCTGGGTAGACTAGAGAAACAAATTCATAAGCACGTATATGTATATCAGAAAGAGGTTTATATACAAGAGCAATTGAATCTTGAGAAAATGTACCAGCCCTGTCCAGATCAAGTCCATAAATCCAATATTAGCCCATATGTCTGATACCAATCTATCAAGTGCTCTTCAGACTCGTGAAATACATGCAATGATGCCAAATGCTGGAGGATCACAGGACAGAGAGTTAGAGGTCTTGTGGATCCAGTGGCATTGGAAGAATCTCAGGGGTCTCTATGCGGCTTCTCTGGCTCCAGAGGTCTGGTTGCAGCAAGGTAGGTCCATGTGGCTTCTCCAGCTCCCAGGTGTAGTGTCATGTGTCTTGTCAGTAGAACGGTTTCTCAGGGAATGAGCCAAGACAGACAGTCTATCCCACCTACAAGGAGGAAATCCAGGAGTTCCCAGAATTTTCAGAAGGTCATGCTGACCAGAATCCACCCCTTTACTCTTGCTCCTCTCAAGTCCCAATTTGACATCAGATTATGTAACTACCACACTACAGAAGCAAAAAAAGAAACAGAATTGGGATATGTGCACAGTTGCAAGTTAAAAAAATAAAAGCATACGGGGTTTGTTTGGGTCATTATAGGCACCAGGACTCCAACTTCTAAATTATAGAACTATATCCAAACCAAAACCAAACTCACTACCATCAAGTCAATGCTGAATTATAGTGACCCGCCTGTTGGTTCCCAATTCTGTAACTGTTTATGGGAGTAGATAGTCCAGTCTTTCTTCCAATGAGCTGCTGAACTGCCGCCCATAGGAATCACAGCCCAACGCATAGCCACTGTATCCCCAGGGCTCCACGGTGGAACAATACAGCATGTGGTTATTTACATTAAATACACGCCCAGGCAAGTTCCTCAGTTCTTCGTACAAGCCTCATGGCAAATTGTCCCTCCCTGGACTCACCCAGGAGTGCTAATCTACTTTCAAACACACTACCTGATGACAAACCTGCCCCTTCCTCAGTTTTCCTGGGATTTATCTAAACATCCGCTACTTTATTGGCCTAATGTTTACAGAAAATTTATACCAAGACTCAAAATGGGGTTAGGGTTCCCACTGTAGAACACAGTTTTCCACAAATCAAGTGCACTAGAAATTCAATCATGGCTAGTTTTATCTATTTCCTCCAGGAGCTCAGAGTCCATGAAAGTTCGGGACAAAGGCACAAGTAAGTTGTCCTGCTTTAAGACTGTTAATATCAATTCGCAACTTCAGGCCTTAGCAGAGGCAGGCCTTGAAACATACTGATGAGTCTCAGACAGAATCACTCCTACTTTAATACATCTAAGTACTGTAGTCATTCTGAAGTTCTTTAAATCTTCCTGTTTTTTTAATCCCCTAATGTTAACTTGGCCATTTATCTTCTAGCTGATATTCTAGCCCTAATAAAATGAGATACTAAATAAACGAGTTTGGATGAGGGATGAACTAGACACTGTGGAGTAAGGTAGGACTAGGTCCTTAGGGTGAGAATAAGGACCAGTGTGTCACTCTATTTTAGTATTTGATTAGTATTCAACAAATGTGTAATGGATGAATGAGTAACTGAATGAATAAATGGATAGACAACATGGCGTGGTGCATGCCTCAATATGTTTCAAAAATGCTGTCTACATTTTATGTCACTCTCCTTTAACACAACGACAACAATTTAATTAATCAAAAGTTAATACATTTTTGAAGCAGCTATGATGCTGGGATCATAGATAATTTGACCAAGAAATTTCTTTGGTTTACACTTTTTCATTTTTATTCTCATGAGTTTGAATTTTTTTCCAAAGTGTTTTCTCCATCTTAAGGCAAAATGTTTTCCTAGATCTCAATTCATGAAAGTTACCAGACAAACAGGATCAGAATTGCATTTAATCCAATTCACTTGCTATGTAGGCTCCTGATTTCTATTAGGTAACTTTTTGTCATCATGAATTTACATGCTGAGGGTGATTGTATCTAATTTTCTATTGAATCTAAACACATGTAATGGTATAATTACATTGTGCAGTTACGTAATTATGGTGTATAATTAAGTAAATATCATCAGAATGATGTTGTAATGCTCTTCAGAGAACTGTTGGTAGGAGGCATGATTTAGTCTCTAGCAGATTTAACACTCCATTTCAAAATGTGCGTGTATGTGTGTGCATATTCTCATGTGAACATGCATGCATATGCATGCATACCCATATGTGTGCAAACTTTGGGGGGGTGAGGATATACAGGATTATGTAAAATGATCCATGTTCCATATGATTCAGAGAAGTACAAAAATTATATAATTTTGCTTAATTTGTCTCTATTAGGTCCTTCAACACATGTACAGTGTAACGTTTCATCCTCAGTAATTCATAGAAAACTTTCCAGTCCATTGAGGGATGTATGCTTTGCTACTAGCTTTTTCTGGGACATGACAGAATTGTGATACCTTAGACTCAACACATTTGGCCATCTCGTGCTTATGCCCTTTACATATCATATTTTCTACCCATTTTGAGCAGTAGTAAAGGTCTGAGGGTTATTGTAAGTTGCACAGACTGATATTAGCTCTACAGTCAACTGTGCCAACTATAACAAGGTTTAACCCACTGAATTTACAAAGGCAAAGGACCTGTAAAAGAGCCCTGGTGTCGAGAGACCATATAATTGGAGGGCATCTAGGTCAAATGGTATAACATGTCTATAAAGAAACTATTCTAAATCTTATTATGGTGAGTAGTGACTGAGGTCTTAAATGCTTGCAAGAACTCTTTCAACTACTAGTTTCTTTTCATCTGTAGCAAGGAAAAGTAAAGAAAATAAAAAACTTGATCTATGTATTGTGATAAATTGTATGAGCTCCAATAAATTGATTAATTAAAAACAAAAAACAAAAAACTCAGGGACATAAGCTTACTTTATTGATACTGAAATAGCTCTCTCACCTGCCAGCATGATGTTTGAACTAGTGTCACTTGGTTAGGGCCTTTCTGTAGATCTGTGTATTACAACCAGATTAAGCTTAATTTTATTTTGCACAGATAGCCCATAAACTACTTTCCATGCCCTTTTACCTGATTAACCTATCAATAGTAATTTTCATCTAAGGACTACAGAGCCCTGAGGGGAAAACCTGAAGCTTAGATGGGCTTGCTTTTCTAATAATTATTTACGGAGCAACTGTTGTCTGTCAGATACTATGCCAGGTTTATGCAGGAAGAATCCTGAGATTAATCAACACTGTTTTTTGTTTTGTTTTGTTTTTTTGCTCTGAGAAGAGTTCACAGACTAAGATGACAGACAGACCTACATGTAAAATTTTTGATGGGTCTAGTACAGCGCTTCTCAACCTGTGGGTCACGACCCCTTACACAGGGGTTGCCCAATTCATAACAGTATCAAAATTACAGTTATGAAGTAGCAACAAAAATAATTTTATGGTTGGGGATCACAACATGAGGAACTGTATTAAAGCCATGGCATTAAGAGGGTTGACAACCACAGGTGGAGAAAGTAGCGTTTCTAAAGCCAGGAACATCTATAGCTAGAACATTGCCAATTTCTATCAATTAGCCGTGAAGGAAACAGTTTCCCAAATTAAAAGAACCGTATAAGACCTAATAAAAGGAATATACTTTCCAGTCTTTCTGCAGGAAAAATCAAGGTTTAAATTTTTACAGTTTTGGTAATCCACAGGGGCAGTTCTACTCAGACTTATAAGTTCATTATAAGTCAGAATTGACTTGATGACTGTTGAGTTTAATTTTTGTTTTTTATCTTATCCATAGTTGAAGTCCAATGTTACTTTCAAAAGGCTTTGCCTTCATATTCATAGGATTAAGTAACAAAGACATGGTCAAATGAACTTAATAAAGTTCATGGAAAAATAAAATGTAAAGATAAATGTGGTGAAGAAAGCTGATGGTGCCCAGCTATCAAAAGATATAGTACCTGGGGTCTTAAAGGCTTGAAGGTAAACAGGCGGCCATGTAGCTCAGAAACAACAAAGCCACGTGGAGGAAGTAAACCAGCCTGTGTGATCACGAGGTGTCGAAGGGATCAGGTATCAGGCATCAAAGAACAAAAAATCAAATCATTGTGAATGTAGGCAACTGGATATCCACTATCATGATCCCAATTACACCTTACAAATCTGGCTAGACCAGAGGATGTATACTGGTACAGATAGGAACTGGAAACAGGAAATCCAGGGCAGATGATCCCTTCAGGACCAGTGCTGAGAGTGGCGATACTGGGAGGGTTGAGGGAGGGTGGGGGGGAGAAAGGGGTATTACAAGGATCTACATATAACCTCCTACCTGGGGGGCGGACAACAGAAAAGTGGGTGAAGGGAGACGTCGCATAGTGTAAGATATGAAAAATAATAATAATTTATAAATTATCAAGGGTTCATAGGGCAGGGGTGCGGGGAGGGAGGGGAAAAATGAGGAGCCGATACTAAGGGCTCAAACAGAAAGCAAATGTCTTGAGAATGATGATGGCAACAAATGTACAAAAGTGCTTGACCAAATGGATATATGTATGGATTGTGATAAGAGTTGTACAAGCCCCCAATAAAATGATTTAAAACAACAACAACAAACTCGTGTTGGTGGCCTCCCTCATCCAGATGATGTGTTTCTAAGTCTTTGTGTTTTCTTTGTCCTTTTCAAGACAGTAAATGCTCTCTTTAAATTAAAAATAAAAAGATAAAAGGGTTTTTCTATGAACTTTTTGAAGCTCCCTCAGGATTTATTTTGTTACTCCACTGGAGGAAGATGAGGCTGTTTGCTCCTATAGAATTATAGCCTTGAAAACCCTACATAGGGTCACTGAATCAGAATTTGGGTTCTTTCTTTTTAAAAAAAACCAACAAAAACATAAAACCCAAATAAAACTTGATGTGAGATTCCGCTAGAGGCCAACCTCTGCATGAGACACAGTTGATGGAGGCTTATGTCAAAACGATTTGCTTCTTCTCTCTGTCCATGTGGTTGTTAGGTACCATCCAGTGGGTTCCCACTCATAGTGACCCTAAATACAAAGGCATGAAACACAGCCTGGTCCTGTATCATCTACACAATCATACTTATGTTTGAGCCCCTTTTTGCAGCCAGTGTGTCAACTCATCTCATCAAAAGCCTTCATCATTTCCACTGCCCCCCTGGGTTGTGCATTGAGCTGCAAACCACAAGGGCAGCAGTTCAAACTCCCCAGCAGCTCCTCAGGAGGAAGATAAGGCTTTCTCCTCCCAAAAAGAGTTACAGTCTCAGAGACAGTGCTAGTCTGTCCTATAGGGTTTTTCTCAGTCAGAATTGACTCCATGGCAGTGAGTTTTGGGTTTGCTTGTTTGTTTCCCCCTAATTTACCGAACATGATTTCCTTCTCCAGAGACTGTTCTCTCCTGAGAACATGTCAAAGTACTTGAGATATAAACTTGCCATCCTTGCCTCGAAGGAGCCTTCTGGCTGTTTGTGTTTTTGGCAGTCCGCAGCACTTTCAATATTCTTCACCAACATCATAGTTACAATGCATCCATTTTTCTATGGTCCTTATTAAATGTCCAACTTTACATATATATGAGGTTATTGAAAATATCATGGTTTGTGTCCGTTATCCTTAGTCCTCAAAGTTACCCCTTTGCTTTTCAGCACCTTAAAGTGTTCTTATGCAGTAGATTTACCCAATGAAATGCGTCATCTGATCTCTTGACTACTGTTTCCACAAGCATTGACTGCTGATCCACGTAAGATGAAATCCTTGACAGCTTCAGTCTTTTCTCTGTTTATATTAAACAGGTACACATTTTAGGATTTTGATTTTCTTTCCTTTGAGTTGTAATACATACTGAAAGCTGCAATCATTCAAAGTGCCTCTTCATTTTCAGCAAGCAAGGTTGTTAATATTGCAGTTTGTTAATAATTCGTTCTCCAATCCTTTTGCCAGTTCTTCTTCATATAATCCCTGTGCCCATCTGTCCATAGTTTTCCATAAATACAGGATCACTGAAAAATGTGTATTGAGGTAGTTTATTCTTGAAAAATCATTCTCACCTGATTCTTAGATGAAAATAGGCTTGGTGTTTTACTAAAACTTCCCAAAGGAATCTCTAAGAACAGTAGTTTGGTCTTCACTAATTCCTGTAAAAATGTCTCTCACTGACGATACAGACACAGTCCCTTTCTCTACAAGTCTGCAAAATCAACTGAAGTTCTTCCTTAGCCTCTTACGCTTACGTTTCACTTCACTGAGTTGATCAAAAGATGTTGAAGGGGAAAAAATATACTGGTTCTCAAGCAATGCTTTTAAACCTATAAATGCACATTTGGAATACTAAGAGATCTTCCTAAAAATGCAGATTCTAATTCACTAAGTCTGGATTTGGCAAAAGAATATATATGGCACAGGATTCATAGCTCTGAAGTGATGCTAAAACTCTTTGTCCATGGAACTATAAAATTTTTTTTAAGTTGGACTTCTTGGGGTGTACTTTCCAGAGAAAAATCATATGTAGTTATTCTGATAACTGCATGCATGGTGATATAGACACTCGCATCATAACGATGATAGAGAACACTATCATCATCCCACAAAGCTCTCTCATACCCCTTTGTGGCCTACATCTTGGAGGGAATACAGCCAGAATGCTTCTGAGAGGGAAGGATAGCAATGCTTCTCACACACTTTGTGAATATTATCCAGAGAGACGATGCCCTGGAAAAGGAAAACATGCTTGGTAAAGTTGAGGGTAAGTGAAAAACAAGATCCTCAGTGAGTTGGATGGGCACAGTTGCTGCAAAGATAGCCTTAAGTATAATAATAAAGGCGAGGATGGTGCATAAAGCGCCAATGCTTTGTTCTTCTGTACATAAGGCCAAATCCATGGCACCTAGCAACAGCAATAACCTTCCAGTCTGTTCCATTTCTCAGCAGTGGTTTTTAAAAAGTAGGGTTTTTAATATCTATGAAGTCTAATATATACATACTTGTATATGTGCATATATATATGTGATCATACTCTTGCTTATATAAGAAATTGTTTCTTAATTTAGTCACAAAATTTCATTTTCTTCTATAAATTTTATTATATCAATTTTATGTTAAAATCTCTGATCCACTCACTTGTCTTTGAACTTTTGTTAAAAATCAATTGACTGGACTTTTCAGCTGGTTCCAGGTTTCATTGATCTATGATGCCTATCTTTCTACCAAGAGCACATTGTCTTTATTATTGTAGGTTTAGATTACTGAAAAAGAAACTTTTAATTATGAATTGAATAAAAGTTACAGAGAAAATAAATTTTCTATTCCACAATTCACATCAATTTTGTTTACTTTCAGGACTACTATATAGTTTTATTGCTATTCCTGCTAATTTAAATTTAAGCATTTTAATATTGGCAGCAGAGGACATGGGGGAGTGAGTGAATAATTTTAAAAGAATCAACATGAGTCTTGTCCCTATGAGGTGGAGATTGAAAATGCCCCAAATATCTGCTTGTTCCAAAAAGCTATATAATTCCATCATCATGATCCACGACTCTTCCCCTCAATATTATCCTTCACATTCCAGTGTTCCTCAATTAACTGGGATGTTTCACAAAGCTCATGAGCCATGAAGGAAATGGCTCACATGGTTGTAGAGGTTGGAAAGTACCAAATCTGTAGTTCACATGTTTGTTGGGAGGATTCTCCTCACTTCCATCATCAAACTCACAGGGCTGCAAAAGTTGGTGAATCTGATCATGTGATTGGCAACCTGTTCAAGTCTTAAGAACTGGAGGTCAGATGGAGGTAAACCAGATGTAAGATCCAGAAGAGAGTGCACTTTGCCAAGGTTACTCACTATGGAGACTAAAGACAAAACAAAAGAGATGAATATCTATTCACACATATTTTTTATGTCACTGATTGCAATCTCTACAATGTACCGTCATTTATCCTACTTCATCCTTGTGTTTCTTGTTTCCATTCCGCTGCCTTTCCTAACCCTTGTGAACATTGTTCTTAAGCAAATGATACCCTTGGATCTTATATGATTCTATCTTAAGGTAAGCATGCCTCCCTAAGTTTCATTTTTCTACTTATAAACCTGTCAATTGCTTGACTAAAAACTGAGCCCATTCCACACCTAAAGGGTGACTAAGGACCATAGTGTAGAAGAGATTCACATAGTCCTCTATCTGATCATCAATCCTATTCTTTTTTATGATTTTGAGTATTGTTCCACAATGTTTTCTGACTCTATCTGGAACTTTCAAATGTGATCCCTTTTAGAGAGGTTGGTAGTCATAAAACAAGGCACCATCTAGTTCTTCTCGCCTCAGGGTATTCCCTGATGGATGTTCCCCGTGCCCATTAGTGCATCGGATTAATTGCTTGCATGCATCTTTGATTTTCTTCACTCTCCTTTACTCCTGATGTGGAGACAACAATAGTTGTATCTTAGATGGCTGCTCATGAGCTTCTAAAGATTCCAGTGAAGTAGGGCGTAGAACACTGTTTTTGAGGATTATATTATTCCAATTGACCTTTGTTACCCCAAGAGTATGGGGCTGGCCTCCAGGGCCCAGCGACATATCCCCTTAAGGTATTTCTGTGAGGTAGCTCTTTGATATTTAGTCATACTAGTCCTAAGAATGTGTTCTTTTTCACAAATATCTTAGTTATTCTAGTTCTGTTGCCTTTTCATATAAATTTCAGAATATCTTTGTAAATATGTACCAAAAATCTAACTGGAATTTTAATTTGAATGACCAGGAATCTAAAAATCAATTTGAGGACAAATGACATCTTAAGTAAATTGAGTTTCCAAATTATGAAGATAGCATATTAATCAATTTGTTTAGACTTTCTGGAATTTTCCTTTGATGTTTAATAACGTTTACCATATAGGTATTATTATTTAAAATTTATATCTATTTGTGCAATTATATAGCAATTTGGGGGATAATTCCATTGTAATTGGTACAGTTTTTTGTTTTTATTTTAAAAAATTTTAATTTTCAATATCTCATTTCTAAAAATACAATGTTTATGTTGATATTATGCAGTAACTTTATTAAGCTCACCTTTTAGATCAAAAAGATTATTAATAAACAATTTGTGAAACTCTATGGACACAATTATTCACTTGTAAATGAAGATAGTTTTATACCTTGATTTTTAAGCCATATGACTTTTATGTATTTTCTTATTCTTGTACTGCTTAGTACTTCCAGCAGTATACTGCGCACAGGAGGTGAGAATGGGTATCTTTGCCTTTTCCCATTGCTTAAGGAGAAAAGAAAATCAAAGTTTAACCGTTATGTAGGGTTAAACATTAGTTGTAGGTTTTTGTTGTTAGTATTGTTAACTTTCATCATTTCTGGGATGGTCTTTTTAATTTACAGTTGAAGGGTTTTAATCATGAATAATGTGAGATTTTGCCAAATGCATTTTAAGCATCACTTGAGATCATATGCTTTTGTTTCTTATTTCATTTGCTTATATGATGACTTGCAATAATGAATTTTCCCATGTTGAGCCAACCTCACCTTCTCAGGATAAACTCCACTTAGTCATGAGAGATTTTTTTTTCTCTACATAGCTTTTTGAGGCCAAAAAACGCAAAGTCAACTCAACTGCTTTGAGTCAATTCTGACTTGTAGTGAATTTTATAAAAAGGATTTTTGCATAAATGCATCTATGGATATAGTTCTGTGTTTTCTCATAAAATCTTTGCTTCATATTTGTGTCATCATAATATTGCGTTTAGATAGCAAATGGAGAAATTTTCTACTCTGTTCAATTTTTTCTGAAAGATTTTGTGAAGAATTGGTATCCTAGCTTACTTAATTGGTAGAAATTGCCAGTAAGGCTATTTGGACTGAAGTTGTCATTTTTGGGAGGTTTGAGCTCTTTGCAAAATAGGTATAGTACAATTTGGTTCTCTATTTCTTCTTCCTCTTTTTAAAATCATTTTATTGGGGCTCATACAACTCTTATCACAATCCATACATACATCAATTGTGTGAAGCACATTTGTACATTTGTTGCCCTGATCATTCTCAAGATTCGCTGTCCGCTTGGGTACCTGGAATTAGCTCCTCATTTTCCTTTTTCCCCTCCCCCTCCCTTCCCACTCCCTGCTCCCTCATGAACACTTAATAATTTATAAATTATTATTTTATCTTATCTTACACTGCCTGGCGTCTGCCTTGACCCACCCTTCTGTTGCTCATCCCCAAGAGAGAAGGTTATATGTAGATCCTTGTGATCAATTCCCCCTTTCTACCCCACCTTCCCTCCTGATATCGCCACTCTCAGCGCTGGTCCTGAGGGGTTCATTTGTCCTAGATTCCCTGTGTTTCCAGTTCGCATCTGTTCCGCTGTGCATCCTCTGGTCTAACCAGGTTTGCAAGGTAGAATTGGGATCATGATAGTTGGGG
>NW_022109980.1:8778482-8788262 GCF_000313985.2 Echinops telfairi
TGGTGTGCTGCTTCCATGTGGGCTTTGTTGCTTCTGGGCTAGATGGCCGCTTGTTTACTTTCAAGCCTTTAAGTCCCCAGACGCTATAGGTCTCGATAGCTGGTCACCATCAGCCTTCTTCACCACACTTACTTATGCACACATTCATCTTCAGTTTATGTGGGGAAAGTGATGACACAATGATGGTGTTTGTTCTTTGGTGTCTGCTACCTGATCCCTTCAACGCCTCATGTTCACACAGGCTTGTGTGCCTCTTCTCTGTGGGCTTTGTTGCTTCCAAGCTAGATGGCCGCTTGTTTGCCTTCAAGCCTTTAAGATCCCAGATGCTATATCTTTTGATAGCTGGGCACCATCAGTTTTCTTCACCACATTTGCTTATGCACATGTCTGTCTTCAGCGATCATGTAGGGAAAGGTGGGTATCATGAAATGACCATTTAGCTGAGCAAGGTGCTCGTGTGTTAAGGGAATGTGCACAAGGAGGCCCAATGTCCACCTGCCACCCTGCTACTAAACCTATAATTATTTGCACCTAGGTCCATTTCCCCCATAATCTTAAATACATTTACATATGTACATGTCTGTATTTAGGCTTCTATATATGCCCTTTGCCTCCTACTCCTTTCCTCTATTTCCTTACGCTTTCCTTCTGTCCCACTACCATGTTCAGCCTTCATTCTGGTTTCAGTAATTCCTCTCAGTTGCCTTGCCCTTGGTCACTCCCTAGCAGTCCTCCCATCCCCTCCCTGCCATTGGTTTTGAACCACTCACTGCTCCCTTGTCCCTGGGTTGGCCAACACCTCCTCCCTTCCCCTACCTCCCACACTCTCGTGTCCCTCTGGGACCGTTGGTCCCTTTATTTTATTCTCACATTTTTTGTCCAGCCTCTCTTATCTAGGTGGACCTGCAGATATAGTAATATGTGCATAAAATTGGGAATGGCTTTGACAGCACAGCACCAAAGTGGCACATAAGGATATGGCGACAATGGCAGCAGCACCAACAAGCTAAGAAACAAAAAAACTACTGACATACAAAATTTAAAAGAAGAGGAAAAAAAGAAAAACCAAAACTAATAGGCAGAAAAATAAGAAAAAGAAAAAAATAAATTTAAAAAGCCTGTTAGTAGTTCAAGTTCTGTTTGTTGACCTTTAGGAGTGTTTTCCTGACGAGTCTGATTGGGGCGCCACGTCCTAGACCAAAGTCCATCGTTGTACTCCCTCCGGACCTCCTTGCTGTGTTTCCCCGGCTGCTCCATTGCACGCCCCCAGTGTTTTGCTTCAGTGTGGTGGGGTCAGCTCAGTTGCACATCCCACACTGTGTCTCTGGTGCTGTCCCATGTAGGGCCATGGATCAGTGCAGGATGTTGCATCTCGCTGTGTGGCCGGCTATATGGTACTCTCTGTACATTGGGCCCTCTGAGCTGGGCTATTGTCCTCTGAGGTTGGTGGGCCCAGGTGTGCTCCGCTCTGCTCTTTCTCCTTCCTTAGCTTCAGCTTCCTTCTGAGTGTGGTGTGGTAGGTCAATTCCTTGCTCACACCAGACGATCTATTTCCATTTTCTGTGGTACTCCCTTCCATGGTGGGGGTCGAGCTAATTCTGGTTAGGGCCAGCGTATGGTCCAGTCTCTTTGTGGATTCCTCCACACGTTACATTGCCCTCCTGGTTTGTCGTGTCCTGGTGAGGTCTGTATGCACGTTCCAGTTCCGTGGGGACACAACCAATACTCTCCCCCTGGATGGGTTAGTGCCCTGTTCCTCCTATGCCATCAACTCAGTTTCTCCCCACCCTGCTTCTGCCTCCACTTGTCCCCCTTCCCCTTCTTTATGTTGGACTCTCATGTAATTTCCTAGGTGTGGCCTGCCCTCCCTCCAACTGTCTATGCTTCCACCCGTTTATTGCGAGACAGGTATTTATTCTTCTATTCCTGGTGTGCTGATTGTACTTACCTCAGGGGACTCATGTTATACCTGTCCTTTTGAGTTTGACTTACCTTGCTTAACATGATTCCTTCCAGCTCTTGCCATAAATCGACGTGTTACATGTGATCGTCCGTGCTTTTCAGTGCTGCATAGTACTCCATGGTGTGTATGTGCCAGAATTTACTAATCCACTCATCTATCGATGGAAACTTAGGCTGTTTCCAAGTCTTTGCGATTGTGAATTGTGCTGCAATAAACATTGGAGCGCAGATGACTGGTGGTGTTTTATTCGTTACTTCCAATGGGTTTATGCCCAGTAGAGGGATGGCTGGGTCATAAGGTAGTTCAATTTCCATTTTCTTTAAGTATCTCCAGATTGATTTCCACAGTAGCTGTACAAATCTGCATGACCACCAGCAGTGGAGGAGGGTTCCTACTTCACCACAGCCCCTCCAACACTTGTTGCTCTCTGATTTGCTGATTTGGGCTAGGCTCAGTGGTGTTAGGTGGTATCTCATGGTTGTTTTGATTTGCATTTCTCTTACAGCTAATGACCTGGAACACTTTTTCGTATGCTTATTGGCCATATGGGTCTCCTCCCTAGTGAAAGTTCTTTTCAGTTCTTTTGCCCACTTCCTTAGGGGGGTAACTGTTGTCCTGTTTTTGCAGGTCATGATGGTGTTGTAAATTTGAGTAATGAGCCCTTTGTCAGATGTGTCATTACAAAAAATCCTCTCCCACTCTGTGGGTTGTCTTGTCACCCTCTTGGTGAAGTCTTTCGAGGTGAACAGGTGCTTTATTCTTATTAAATCCTGTTTGTCGATTTCCGGTTCACCTGCGTGTGTACCCTCCCCTATTGCAGTGAGCCTATGAGTTCCCTGGGCCAGTGCTCTGAGGTTAGTCCCAATTCCCTCCTTGATGGTCCTGATGGTTTGGGGTTTAACTTCTAGATCTGTGATCCACTTTGAACTTATTCTTGTGCATGGGGTGAGGTAAACATCTTATTTCATGTTTCTACATGTGGATATACATTGTTTCCAGCACCACTTGTTAAAAAGGGCATCCGCTTCCTACTTGATGGTTTTGGGACCCTTGTCGAAGATCCATTGTCTATATGCTGAT
The DNA here is from genome assembly GCF_000313985.2 of Echinops telfairi. NCBI lineage: Eukaryota > Metazoa > Chordata > Mammalia > Afrosoricida > Tenrecidae > Echinops > Echinops telfairi. The sequence goes on from NW_022109980.1 coordinate 8,781,526, forward strand.
GGTTTTATTCTTGGGCTTTCTATTCTTTTCCACTGGTCTGAGTGTCTGTCGTTGTGCCAGTACCATGCTGATTTGACCACTGTAGCTGTGTAATAGGCATTAAAATCGGGTAAGGCGAGTCCTCCAACTGTGTCCTTCTTCTTGAGGAGTTCTCTGCTAACTGGGTTTCTTCCCTGGGTTTCTTCCCTCTCCATATGAAATTGTGGTCAGTTTTTCCAATTCTTTGAAGAAGGTTGATGGTATTTGAATTGGTATAGCATTGAACTTGTAAAGTGCTTTAGGTAGGATTGTCACCTTTACTATGTTAAGCCTTCCAATCCATGAGCAGGGTATGTTCTTCCATTTGCGGAGGTTGCTTTTGGTTTCCTGTAGTAAGGTCTTATAGTTTTCCTTCTATAGGTCTTTAGTATTTTTTGTTAAATATATTCCTAGTTATTTCAGTTTGTTCTTAGCTAATGTGAAGGGCACTTCCTTCTTAATCCCCTCTTCCATGTTCCTGTCTGATGTGTATAGAAAACCTACCAACTTCTGTTTTTTGATCTTGTATCCTGCCACTCTTCCATATTCCTTTATCAATGTAAGTACTCCAGCTGTGGAGCTTTGGGGTTGCAATGTATAAGATCATGTCATTTGCAAATAGCAATAGTTTCACCTCCTCCTCTCACATTTGGATCCCTTTGATGACCTTCTGCTGTCTTATGCTGTTAGCCAGAACCTCCAAAACAATATTGAATAGAAGTGGGGACAGGTGGCATCCTTGGCTTGTACCCTTTTTCAGTGGGATTGTTTTTGTCTTTTCTCCATTGACTATGAGGTTGGCCTTTGGCCTTTCATAGATAGCTTGTATCAGCTTGAGGAACTTACCTTCCAATCCTATCTTCATGAGTGTCTTGATTAGGAATGGGTGTTGGATGTTGTCAAATACTTTTTCTGCATCTATGGATATTATCATATGGTTTTTATCCTTTTTCTTCTCGATGTGGTATATAATATTGATGGATTTTCAGATGATAAACCATCCCTTCATCCCTTGGATGAATCCTACCTGGTGATGGTGGATGATGTTTTATATAAGTTTGTATTCTATTGGACAATATTTTGTTAAGGGTTTTTGCTTCTATGTTCATTAGAGATTTTGGTCTATAATTCTCTATACCTGTGGGGTCTTTGCCCTGTTTGGGTATCAAAGTAATGCTGGCTTTGTAGAATGAGTTTGGGAGTTTGCAATCCTCTTCTATGTTATGGAATACTTTGTGAAGGATTGGTGTTAACTCTTCCCTGGATGCTTGGTAGAATTCTGCTGTGAAGCCATCTGGCCCTGGGGCTTTTTCTATTGGTATATTTTTGATAACTCTCTCTATTTCTTCTTTCGCTATGGGTTTGTTGAGGTCATTGATCTCTGTCTGAGATAATCTAGGGAGAGACTGCTTTTCCAAATATTTATCCATGTCTTCCATGTTTCTGAATTCATTAGAATACAGACCTTCATAGTATTTTGTGATTATCCTTTTAATCTCATTGGGGACTGTTGTTATTGCCCCTGTTTCATCCCTCATCCTGGCTATTGATGTTTGCTCCTTTCTATCCTTGGTCAGCTTTGCCAGAGGAATGTCAATTTTGTTAATTCTTTCATAGAACCAGCTTTTAGTTGCATTTATCTTTTGTTTTGTTCTCGTCTTCCCACTGGTTTAACTCTGCCCTGATTTTTATTATTTCTTTTCTCTTGTTATTTGAGGGGTGGTTATGCTGATTCTGTTCTAGTTGTTGGAGGTTTTGTGTTAACGTATCTGTCACACGCCTCTCTTCTTTTTTCATATAAGCATTTAATGATATCAAGCTAGCTCTGATAACTGCCTTCACAGTGTCCCATACGTTTTGATACATTGTGTTCTCATTCTCATTAGTTCCTAGGAACTTCCTGATATCCTCTCTAATCTGGGCCTATACCCATTCATGTCACAGGATATCGTTGTTCATCCTCCAATTGGTTGCCCTTGCTTTCCTGGACATCCTCTTATTGATCTCTATCTTTATGGCATGGTGATCTGAGAAAGATATTTGGATAATATCTGTGTTTGAATTTACTCAGGCTGGACTTGTGTCCCAGCATGTGGTCTATTCTAGAAAAAGATCCACGTGGACTTGAGAATAATGTGCAACCCTTTGCATTTGGATGGAAAGCTCTATAAATGTCTATCAGGCCCTGTTGCCTAATTACATTGTTTAGCTCTATGGCGTCTTTGCTGATCATCTTTCCCCATGATCTGTCTTTCTCTGATAGTGGAGTATTAAAGTCACCTACTATGATTGTTGAGTCCATGATTTCTTTTTTCATCTTTTTAATAGTTTGACAAAATTCACTGGACCATTACTAGGAGCATAAATATTCAAGATGCTAAGTGCTTCTTGGTTTACTGAACCTTTGAGCATTATGTAGTGTTCCTCTTTGTCTCTTTTTATGGTTTGGATCTTGAAGTTAATATTGTCGATTAAGATAGCCACCCCTGCCTTTTTTGAGTTAGAATTAGTTTGGTAAACTTTTTGCCAACCCGTTATTCTTAGCATATTCTTGTCTGTTCCCTTAAGATGTGTCTCTTGCAGGCAACAGATTGATGGATTATGTTTTCTGAGCCAGTCCTCAAGCCTTTTTCTTTTAATGTATGAATTGAGTCCATTGGGATTCAGAGTTATTATCACCATCTGTGGGTTCATAGTAGTCATACTCTGGTTTGTGTTTTGGGTCTTTACCTATCTCAGACACATATCAGTGTGCTGTGTTTGAGTGGCAATTTTCTATCTTGTCTTCTTTTCCATCTGAGACCCTGTTGTCTTGGTAATTGTTGCTGGCATGTTGGCTTCTAGATGGAGATGGGATACATGGTGGTCTCCTGTTTGTTCTTGGTGGAGGTTAATCCTTTGGCCATAGTGAGTCAGCCAGTATCTTCCGCAGGTTCGGGTGTCTTTCAGTGTATTCTTTGAGTCTTTCCTTGTCCTGGAAGACCCTTATCTCAGCATCTACCTTAATGGATAACTTGGCAGGGTACAGGATTCTGGGGGAGGTGTCTTTTTCCTTAAGCTTTTGGAAGATGTTGCTCCATTCTCTCCTCTTCTTCATGGCAACTGCTGATAGGTCTGCACTTATTCTCACCTGCACTCCTTTTTATGTGACTGTCTTCCTTTCTCTTGCTGCTCGTAAATTTTTCTTTTTCATCAAAGTTGGATAGTTTTACTATTGTATGTCTTGGCTTGTTCTTCTTGGGGTCTAATCTAGATGGCGTCCTTTCAGCTTCCTGTATGAGTGCCTGGTTCTCACTTGTTAGGGTGGGAAAGTTTTCATCCAGAAAGTCCTTTGTTATCTTGGCTGTCGACTTGTGCGGTGTGTTGAGCTCTGGTAAACTGATAATTCAAATATTACTCCTCTTCATAGCATCTTTCATTGATCTAAGGCTATCTTCTGTTTCTTTAATTTTCCTATCTGACTATCTTTCTCACTTGCTTAGGTCTGTTTGAGTGTCCTCGAGATCACTTATACGGTTCTCTGCCTCCTCAAGCCTAATCATAAATGCTGTGACCTTGTGTGTGGCTTCTGATACTTCCTCAGTTAGCTCCTGCAGTTCCCTTTGGTGAGTGGACTTCATCCCCCCTATTGTGGACTTCATCTCCTCTATTATTGCATCTTTGTTCTGGGTTGATTCCCTCAACTCCTGTATCACTGCCAGCAGACTTCTGAAGATTTCCTTCTGTGGCAGATCTGTATCTGTTTCTTCTATGAGAGACATTAGCTCTGATACTGTGTTTTGTCTCTCTTTTGTTGTTTTTTGTTGGAAGTGATATGGGCTGTTAATTTTTCCTCGATCCTTTCATAGGCCCCATGTTTTTGGGAGGCCATGGAGCCCTTATCTGTGTTACTGTTAAGATTCTTTCAGGCGGCTGCCTATGACCTAGTCTAAGGATGGGTCAGACTGCTGTGTAGGCACAGTTCCCCGAATTCTTAGTGACCAACAGTCGTGAGATGTTTCAGCGACTGGAGTGGGGGCTGGAGCCTCAGTGACTGCCCCCAGCCTGCTTTGATCTGTTCAGTCAGGGTACCTTTATCAGCCCTTTTTTGGTTTAGTAATAAAAAGAAAAAGTTAAAAAGCTAAAAATTTTTAAATTATTATAAAATTTTTGGGAGAAAAGAAAAAATGGAGAGAGAGATGGAAGAAGAAGCTGTAAAAGAGGAGAGAAAAGAAGTGATAATAGTGAAATTGGGAAAAGAAAAAAGAGATAGAAGGAAAACCTATAGAAAGGGGCAGAAGAGAAGTAAAAGCAATAATGAAAAAGGAGGAAGAAAGAAGGGAGAGAAGAAAACACAGAAAGTAAAAGAGAAAAAAGAAGAAACCAGCACGAGATAAAAGATATATATGTATATATTTGGATCTCCCCCCCTTTTTTTCCCCTCCAAATTCTAGTGATGCCTAATAGAAGGTGGAGGTGAGCAAAGCCTCGCTGCCATGAGACGTGGTGCTGATCTGGGCTCCAGAGTCAGACCATGTAAGGTGAAAATGCTCTTCAGATCAGCAAGCCCTCCCTGGTCCCTGCAGCAGTGTTCTAGTAATTGTGCATTTGCCAAATTGGATTCTGTATAGTTTTCATTGTTATACTTTGAACCCATTTATGACTTTATATTTAAGTTGGGTTTCTGATAGACAGCATAGAATTATATCAATTTTTTTCTCTTATTATCATCTGTTATTTAATTGGTATGCTTGGACAAAAGATTGTTAAATTGTAGGTCAAGACTCTATAGGGGTCACTTAACTGAAAGTATGTTTGTGAAAATTTTAGGAATTTTATACATCATCATTCTTAGTAAGAACCCATAACAGTTCCATTTTCTTGAGTTCTGAATTTATGAAGCAACATAGTTTAACCAAAAAAGGCTCTATGTTGTCATCTAGTCCTCAAGCCATATATATCTACATTAATTTCCAATTTATGATCAATTTTGAAGAATGAATACTCTTGGATAAAGTGGGGTGTATCTTTGCAAAAAAATCAGCTAACAGATTGAGAGGTGGTGAATTTTTATTGAATGTACAGAAAAATCCTTGGTCCTGGACTTATGGTGACCTAAACAAAATTAAGTCAAATTCTTGTTTCTGACTAATTTTATCCATGACTATAGGACTCATTATTACATTTGACTTAGTTACCTGAATAGAGGCAATATATATGGCTTTGATGATGAAATACAAGTACCCCACTGATCACTGATGAATGCAACTCAGACATAGGTACTCTTAAGTGTTAAGATTGAATATAGCTTCAGTATCTAGTCCCATACAAGGAAAACCCTCTGAATGACCCTCCATTTAATTTTTAATATAGACATTAAATAGAATAAAAACATTTGTTAAATGTTATTCATCCTTTTGAAGGTAAAAAGGTGCTCTTTATCCAAAGTTTTTGAGCTTCACTAACATCAGGGCTTTGTTCAGCCTCGTTTAGTTGGAACAGCTCTGTAAGGATCCACTTCTGAACTTCAAACTGGGCTTGAGGATGAAAGTACAGAGATTGACCTACTTTGTATATCAAAGAAAAACAGTGACCTTTTCCTGGGCTCCATGCTACTTCCTCCTCCTGGCAAATCTCCCATTGAGTTTCTTCCAATCTTAGACTCATATGAAATCGAAAAATTAAATGACTATCTGTCTTGATTGCTTAGGGAGTGAAAACTGCAGTAAAAAGTGATAAAGATAATAGAAACCCTCAGTCAACAGTAAAGAAGTTTGTCATTTAGTCAATCTGAAAAATTCCTATAAATGTACCAATTTCACGAAATATTTATTGACAAAATATAGTCCACATTGTAGCCTATCATTGTCCTGAATTACACATTATGTAGCTCTCTAGCATACTAGAATGTCTACGTTATACCTAATACTTAAATTTGTTTAAAAAACTCATTTGTACACTTTAAATATTAAAAGGTAATAAAATACGATTGGAAATTGAAGAAATATTACAGTTTAAAGAAGACTAAAGAGACATGACAACTAAAAATAATGTATAGCTTTGATTTAGTGCTTGATTAGAAAACTTTCCATAGAGGTAATTATTAGTATTAGTATTATTAGAACATATGGTTTATATTAAGTAAAATTAGTGTAAAATGATATTATGTGAATTTGAATTATATAATTTTACAATTTTTGTAAGAGAATGTTCAATTTCTTGGTAGATGTATGTAGAGTGTTTTAAGATAAGAAGTCATTATGCTTTCAACTTACTTTCAAATAATACTGCCAAGGTGTGTGTGTGTGTGCGTGTCTGTGTGTGTGTGTGTAGATAGACAGATTACAAGTGAGTATGAGAGAATGTGCAGATGCATGACTAAGGCCAAAATAATTAAATGCTAATATTGGATGACTCTAGGTGATGAGTATGTAGGTGGAAATTAATTTTATTATTCTTACAACTTCTATAGGTTAGAATATTTTGAAAAAAAAAAGTCAAAAATCATTCAAACAATAAAGTTAAAGAAATCAACATCACACTATCATCACTAAAGAAAATTGATCCTTAGGTCCGATTTGCCCATGAACTCCTATGTGTAGCATCTTATCAATCTTTAGAACAATGAGGGTGAGGTGGTGGAAAGGGTTTTCATATGACATCTACTATCTTAACAATACTATCTTGATTCCTTTTGTGTGAAATGTCTTGTTTTACCCAATTGGATAATCTACCTCAAA
>NW_022109980.1:8788362-8798897 GCF_000313985.2 Echinops telfairi
AAATTGATGAAATATCTGTTTTCATATATTGGACAATTTTCAGAGCAGGACTGGATTCCTGAGAGAAGGAAAACAAACAACTGAAGGCAGTGCTCAGCATGGGTGTGTGGATAGGGAGAATATAAACAGAATTCAGTGTTCTTATTTAGTCGAGAGAATACACATCATATTTCAGAGATTTTGAGGAGGCTGGGATTTATAAGGCAAAATTCTGGATAAGAGAAATCAATGCAGAAAAAGTTCCAGACATCTATGGAAGCATCTCTTGCACATGTATAATGCAAAATTCCTCAAGGCAAGGCAAAGAATGACCATGAAGTCACAAGCTAAGTATTTCCAAAGCCTCATATAGGATAAGGAGAAACTTGAGTTCCAACCAGTCAGAGCAGGGAGGACTTGGGAATCTCAAGGACCATCAATATAGACTTCGGAGTCATTACCTCTTAGTAGTTCAGCTGAGAACTAGAGAAAGCTTACATAAAATCCTTGAGGAGATCAAATATATACACAAGTAACTTAATTATTGCCAAAGCAGAATCTACTACCTTGTTGGAAAGGTGACAAAATTCAAACAATCAAAAATTTGATATCTACTGTCTGACCAATAGTATTTTGATGCCTTCTTTGTGAGTGTCATGTTTTTACATAATTGGATAATCTACTTCAGTCTTAGTTAGACATCTCACCCTCAATTAGGAAATTCCCAATAAGAATTATATAATATTCACAATACCACAATATAATATTCATAATTCCAATAAAAATTAACAGACATACCAAGATTCAATAAAACACAATAAGATCTCCATTAAAAAATAATCTACAGATTTAACTAAACACCTTAACAGGATTTTTTAAATAGTGAGACAAATTGACACTAAAATTTATTTGGAAAGGCAAAAGAACAGGAGAATCAAGAGAAATTCTAATGAGGAAAAATAGAATTGGAAGATTTATTCAAACTGATCTTAAACCTCTCAGAAATGCACTATGATAATCAAGACAGTGTGGTCCCGGCAAGGAATAGACACATAGATCAATGGAACAGAACAGAATTCATAAATAGACCCACACAAATACAATCAATTAATTTTTGAGACAGGTACAAAAACAATTCAATGAAGAAAGGATAATCCTTTAACAAGTGGTGTTGGAACAATGGAACTTCCGTTTTCAAAGACAAATAAAATAGCTCTAAAATTAATATCTACACATCAAAAATACTTGCATGTCAGTAATAGCGTCATGTCCTTTCATAAATCTACAAAAATAGTCAGTACATGACAGGATTTATGTACACTTTGGAATAATTCTGAGTCCCTGAGATGTAGTATCACTGCACTGAAAGCACATCAAGTCCAGTTGGGAACTGTTAACAATGGAACAGAATGAACAGTGACATAAGGCACATGACATTTTTTTTCAATCTACATGCAATTCTCATTGTAGATAGGTCCTTCTGGAATATTCATGGTACTGTTAATATCAAGACTAGTAGAGAATGTGACAAACTCAGAAAAGGCACATCCCTCCCTGTTTTATGCAAAGAACAATACATTCACATAATGATTTTAATTTGGTTTTAATGTAAATTTTGATGTAATTTTTCCCTTTCTAAAATAAAGCACTTAATCTCTATTATGTGTCAGTGTTTTATTGCTTGATCATTACAAACAAGGTGCAGATAACTGGTTAATATGCATGATTCTCACACCCAAATTGAAAACTTCTACTTGTTCCTCCTTCCGTTTCTGCTTGCCTGATCATTCCCTACACAGTCTCTAACAATCAAGGTATATTGATAAGCTAATTGTGAACTAGACAAAGTTTATAATAAGTAGAGTTTAGTTAGAGCCATTAAGCTAAGAGTTTCAAGTTATTAATGACCATTCCAGTCATTCTGTTCAATTGTTAATAGCTACAATAGTTGTTAAGCTTTACTTCTTAGGTTTCCAATTTCCCTAGGTTCATACTTCATATATTCCACGTTCCAATCATTAATGGATATTTGCAATATTTTCTTTTTCTCAGTTTATAGAACATAGTAATATCAGTGTCCTACACACTCATTTGCTGAAATGGACTGGTATTGAGCATTGCGAATCTAACCATTATATGGTTCGTTAATCCGGAAATGACAAATTGAAGAGAAATTGTGTTGCACTCATTGCTAAAAAGAACATTTCAAAAGGTATTTTGAAAAACTGATTCTGTTTGTGATAGGATAATGCCTTTATGTGTACACTGAAAAAGAGTTAATGCCATGTACAAATTTATGCAACAAATACCAAAGTCGATGATGAAGAAATGGAATAATTCTACTATCATCTTTGGTCTGAAGTCACTCAAACATGAAATCAAGATACATTGATAATTACCAGTGATTTGAATGTAAAAGCTGGAAAAAAGCATGCTAGGATTAGTAGTTGGAGAATATGGTCTTGGTGACAGAACTGATAATTAGAATCACATGAGAAAAATTTGCAAGACCCATGACTTCCTCATTGTAAATACCCCTTTTTCACAATGTAAACCACAAGTATACATGTGGTCCTTGCTAGATGTATTATATGCAAATTAAATTGACTGACTATATGGAAAAATGAAAGTCAATATTCATCAGGCAAGACAAAGCCAGGAGCTGACTGTGGGTGGAACAGACCAATAATTTCTCATATGCAAGTTCAGGATAAAGCAGAAGAAAATTAAAACCCGTCCACAAGAGCTAGAATATTACCTTGAGTATATCCCATCTGAATTTAGAGATCATATCAAGAACACATTTGATGTATTGAACATTAATGGTGGAAGACTACATGAGTTGTTGGATGCTATCAAGAAAGGAAGAGTTCAGTAAAAGACAGGAAAGAAAGAAAAAACCAATGTGAATGTGAGAAGAGATGCTGACACTTACTCTTGAACACAGAATAGCTAAATGAGTGGAAGAAATGAAGTAAAAGAGCAGAAAATAAAATTTCAAAGGGCAGCTTGAGAAGACAAAGTTAAACATTCAGATGAAATGCTCGAAAACCTGGAGTTAGAAAACCAAACAGAAAGAACAAACTCAGCATTTCTCCAGCTCAAAGAACTGTAGGACTCATGTAAGCCTCGGGTTGTAATATTGAAACTATGGGCAAAATATGGAATGATACAGGATGCATCAAAAGAACGTGGAAGGTGAGTAACAAGTAGGGCCAGTTCATAAGAAATACTTATTTTTAGATTGGGGCTAGAATTAACTGTGAGCCCCAAATCAATTAAGTCCATTTGCAGGACCCCATAGGGATTAACCCTCCTGTGAATCCCCTATGACCAGGGATGTGAATAGTCTTGCTATCACAGAATATTGCAAAGTCATGGGAGATGTAGTTAGGATAAAATGTTACACTTTATTATTTGACCTCCCTTTTGACGCATTTTAAAGTTGTTTTAGTTTTTAATATTTTCTGCTCTTTTCAATTGAAGTTTTCTGTTTTGTTTTATCATTGATGTTGTTTTTTTGTTTGTTTGCTTCCAGTTTGTGTTTTGTGTGTATATATATGAAATTAAGGATAGGTAAATCTATAAAGATAGTAACTGGATTAATATTACTTATGGCAGCAATTCTCAACCTGTGGGTCGTGACCCCTTTGGGAGTCAAACGACCCTTTCACAGGGGTTGCCCAATTCATAACAGTAGCCAAATTACAGTTATGAAGTAGCAACAAAAATAATTTTATGGTTGGGGTCACCACAGCATGAGGAACTGTATCAAAGGCTCGAGGCATTAGGATGGTTGAGAACCACTGAGGTAGTTAGTTTATTGTGCCAACCTGGCCGATAAACACATGTGGGGTTAATTGAAGGGTGGTTCGATAAATGGCTCGGTGAGCCTCACCTTTCTAATTCTCGGGTGTCTTGCTTTGTGATGATTGGACCAGGGTGCAGCTGCCTAAGTGCTTCCCTGCTTCAGCTTGCAAGGCTGACTTCCTGCAAGACATCCCCAAGGAGAAGCCACATGGACCTACCCCGTTGCAGCCCTGGGTGCTGGAGCAGCCATGTGGAGACCCCTACCAGTGCTGAGATGCTTACACATTCACTGACTTGGGTTTCCTCCTGCAGCTGGCATGATTACGTCTGTTTTGTGAGATCGAGGATGACTTTGTGGATTGGTGTTGGACATATGCGTTAATGGGTTAATGTCGGACTTGTGGGCTTGGGCAGCACTGGGTTGGGATGTTTTCTTGATGTGCAGTTAACCTTTATAAAACTCTCTCTTATACATGAGTTTCTGTGGATTTGTTTCTCTAGAGTACCCAGACTAATACAACCACTGACCTAGGGGCATGCATGACAGGGGTATTGGGAGCTTAAGAATGAGTACGAAAAAGAAGAAAATGTTCTCAAATTGATTGTGCTGGTGATTGCACAACTCTTCTTAATATGAGTGAACTATTGAACTATATGATATGTAAACTATATGGCAATAAAACTATTTTTTAAAAAGGAAATGGAAGGAACACATAAAGTCACTAACCAAAAATAATTAGTCCATGTTCAACAATTTCACCTCGTGGCTATCACATGATCAAGACCTTATAGATTTGAAATATCCCAAACTTCATTGCAACCACTGGAAAAAATAAGGCGCCAGGAATTCACAGCATAGCAGTTGAAATATTTCAACATATTGATATCGATGGCTAATTAATGGTTACATATTATTTTGTTTTTTTCATATTGGGTTTTTAACTGTAAGATCAGAACCGCGTAGTTACTCCTCAGGGGTAAGATGGGGCTTTCTACACCCATAAAGTGTTACAGTCTCACACGGGAAGTGCTACCCTTTCCTACAGGGTCGCTATGAATTAGTGTTGACACAATGGTGGTGAGTTTGGTGGTTGTTTTATATCCTTAATACCACATGTATGTAAAATTTTCCTGAAGAAAGGATTATAGCCAGACATCAACATGTAGCTGCTGAATTCAAGGGAGAGCAGAGAACAATGATTTTGTTAATGTCAGATGGATCTTGATTGAAAGCAGAGAATACAAGAAAAATGTTTAGATGTGTTTTATTGACTATGTACAGGCCTTTTTATTGTGTGGATTATAACAAATTATGGATAACCGTGTTAGGCCAAGTTGACTAGAGAAACAAATCCAGGGACATGCATATATATGTAAGAAAGGTTTATATCAATAAACTTTTTATATCAGGAAAACACCCGAGCCAAGTCCAACTCAAGTCCATAAGTGAGATACTAGTCCATAAGTCCTTCTTCAGACTCACAGTCACATGCAATGACGCAGAATGCAGGAAGCTCACTTACCGGTGCATGCTGAGTCTTGTGGATGCATCTCCAGGGTTCTGGTAGATGTCAGAATGTCTAGCCAGCAGGAACATGAAGGCTGTGGAGATGGGGAGGTTCCTAGGACCCTCCTTATGAGAAGATCATGCCCACAAGGAGGCACAATCAGGCTGTGACCTGATTGACAGGTTGCTATCAACCTACACAACTACATATCTTCAAGTTAATATGAAATTATGTAACTACCACAATAGCATTGGAAAGAATGGGGAGTTTCAGAAGATTTAATTATGGTCCTGTGGAACCTGTACATAGATTATGAGACAGCCATTCAAACAGAACAATGAGATAGCACATAGTTTAAAACCAAGAAAGTTGAGTATCGTGAGGAAATAATCCAAGAGGCTGAACTATATGAAAAACCGTATTGGAAAGAACACATCAGGATTGGAAGAAAACTCATTAAGAACTTAGAATATGCAGATGACAGCATTTTGCTTGTCAAAAGGGGGAAAAAAGACCTGAAGCACCTGATGAGGACTAAAGACTACAGCCTTCAGTATGAATTACATCGCAATGTAAAGAGAACAGACATTTCTGCTAGTGGATCAATAAGTAAAATCACAATTAACAGAGAAAAGGTTGAAGTTGCTAAGAATTTCATTTTATTTGGATCTGTAATCAATGCTTGGAAGCAGCAGTCAAGTCAAACAATGTATTGCGTTGAGCAGATATGCTCCACAAGACCTCTTTAAAGTGTTAAAGAAAAAAGATGTCATTGTGAGAAATAAGGTGTTCCTGACCATGGCATTTTATTTTCAATTGCCTCGTATGTATGTGAAAGGTGGACAGTGAATAAAGAAGAGAGACGAACAGACAGAAGATGGATTGATGCCTTTGAATTGTGGAGTTGGTAAAGAATGTTGAAAGTACCACATACTTCCAGAGGAATAAACACATTTGTCTTGTAACAAGTACAATCAGAATAGCAAAACTTGTCGTGTACTTTGGATATATTATCAGGAAGAACCAGTTCTTGGAGAAAGACACTCTTCAAGTGAAGGTCAGTGAAAAAGTAAAAGCTCCTCAACTGGGGCCGTACCAACATTTGCAAGCATAGCACAGGACTGAGCAATGTTTTATTCTGTTGTACACAGGGTGGTGATGAGTGAGAACTAACAACAATAATAATCAAACCTGAACGTGGACCTTCTCTATAACCCAGCAAATCTACACTTAAGTATACATACAACATAAATGCAAGTATGTATAGCATATCAACAAACCAGAAAAATAATATTCATGTTAACATTATTCAAAATAGGCAACAAGCCGAGGACCCTCCGGACAGGTGACATCCCTATAAGAGGGATGAGGGCCACTGATGGGAAAGTCAAGTCAGGAAACGGAAAAGGGAGCACAAATCTGAGAAAAGACAAGTGTGTGTCTGTTGGTAGAAAAGGGGGCGGACCGGCCTCCAAGTGGAAGGGAAATGACTAACAATACTTTCAAGGATGCTAAGGGCAGAGTACCCCCAGTAATATCCACCGAATAAACCACACTGGCCAAAGGCCGAACCCGAGGGATCAGATGTGCAAACTCCACTAGGTGAACTGGACTCTTCCTCAAACGCACCTCTAACCTCAGAAGTGAGCACTCAAAATCCACGGTGTTTAAAGAAGCAGAATGCAGCTATACCAAGTATATTGAATTGCTGGTAGACGGACAAACTGACTTAGTAGATCAATGCTATATGAAATATGTATTGTTCTGGCAAATCTCTGATTGACATTTTCAATGAATATTATTGTAAATATTCCCTGACAATCAACTCCCCATTGTTTGTGTAAATAGCATCCAGCCACATAAGAATTTATTCTGTACAAGCGAATAATTCCGGTATTGCAATATATAGTTAGCCTACATTGGTCCAATATCCCTCTGTCAACAGTGTTTTAAACATTAGTACCAGGAGCTAATCAATGACAATATTAATGGAAGATCACTATGCTCCAGGGAGTTGGTTGGTAAGATTCTCAACCATAAATTCACAAGGAGGTCTCTGAAGGGAGACCAAGGCAGATGGAAAAAATAACAAAGATCCAGGAATGGATTTTCAGCTCACACTAAATCCTAGCTCCAATTTAAGAACAATTAGTTCTTACATCATGGCTCTGGCTCAATACTCGCCCTCAGGAAGGTAATATAGAAGATATGGGTGAAGAAATTAGAAGGTTTCTAGCTATCAGATAAAATAGCATTTGGGTTCTTAAATGCTTGCTTCCAACCAAGCAGCCATCTAAGCAAGAAGTCAACTATGTGCACATGGAAGAAGCACACCAACATCAGGGACCGAAGGATTGTAAATCATATGATCTGAAGCTGAAGGAGGCAATAGTATCAGAACCTAAATTGTGAGAATCTTGTCTGCAGAAGGCTCTGGGCGGTGAAATCCCAAGATATATTTGTGAGCTCTACCCAGGAAATATATCTCCGGGGACTTCCTTCTATCCATATGGAGAGATGGGGATTAACTGGTTACCAAACAGAGTATATTGGAGAGATGACTATAGGAGATCAAAATGATAAACCGGACTTGAACTGTTAAAACCTTGTCACTAGATCCTATCTCTGACACATGTTAAGCCTGATTTTTTTTAAACATTTTCTTTCTGTGTGTGTGTGTATGTGTCTGTGTTTTCATATTGGGGTTTATCTCTATTTTGTCATTGTGGACTGTCCTCTTGAATGTTTGTTATATGCTTTATGATATATGAAACCTAGGATTGATGAACCTATGGCGTCAACAAGTAGAATCATGGCTCCTGAAGGTCCAGGGGTGGGGGCAGGATGAGTAAAGGGGCACTGATATCAAGGAGTTCAAGAAGAAAGAGAATGATTTGAAATTGTTGCAGCAATTGTACAATACTGCTTGATGTGATTGAACTATAGAATGATATTAAAGCTGTATTAGCTTCCAATAAAATAATTTCAAAAGCAAAGATCCCTCAAAACAGTCAACAAGCAACCTGTCAAAATAAACTGCTGACATTCAAAAGATGGATGAGTCTCACACATAAAATTTAACCAAAAAAACGGCAGGAAAATTAGTACATATTTCATTAATCCATTTCTATATTTTTCACAAATAACATGCACACAAAAATAATGCATTCATTCATATACTGGGTGAAAATGATAAAATTGAGGAAACTAGTCTGGCAGAGGGCAGTTGACAAAAAGAATGTGTGTTGTCTTAAAATGTGGTGTATAAAAGTCAGATAAAGGTCACAAACAAGTAATACTTACCTACGGCATTAGAAGTCAGGAGCTCAGGATAGTAGTGACCATGGGGCAGGCATGGAGAGGTAGGAGGAGAGGGAGGACTCTTTTCAGTTCTTCTGGCATGATGGCAATGTTCAGTTTCTTGATATACTTGGTAGTTTCTTAGGCTATTCCATTTCTGAAAATTCACCCAGCACTATACACTTGCATTTGAGAACTCTTAGGTTTCTATATTGCTCTTGAAGAAAATAATAAAATTATTTCTTACAACTCTATCACCTGGACTTCTGAACATTCCAAAATGTGATCAGAATATCACCTTTTATCCACGCAATCATATAATATAAAAAAATGAGCCTTTCTAGAATTCTTAGCTCGATGAAAATGGCCAAAATAGGTTAAGTTGAAGTCATTTGAAAACTACTCAATTTTTCACCTTTGGAAAGCAAGTAAGCCACTCACCTTGACCATGAGCAGTTTCATGATAGCATCTTTTCTCAGTAGGTGACAAATTATCAAATTCACAGACAGTCCATTTGTGCTGGATTTCAATTCAGTCACAAAATCCATCTGGTGTGAGTGCGTTTCAATAGGTCAGTAATGGACAGGTACAAATAAGTTAAGTTGCTTTAATTTCCAAATTTAAATAAAGTCTGAGAATACTCCTCATGGTTCAAGATGTGAATATTTACTTTTAAACACAGAACAACTAAAATTTTGCATTCTGAAAATAATCCATTCCAACCTAATCCAATTCATTTATTTATTTTAACATGCAAACTTTAGTTCTGGATAGGATGCACGGCTTTTTTTTAAAAATGAAATTCATGGTTTTGTATTTCTAAGCGATCCTGATTTTCAACTAAAATAAAGGATCATTGGATCTTCTTTTCAGCTTAAGTTCTCTTTAGAGAGCAAGCACAAATAAATTAAAAGAATGCAGAAAGCAAACTAAAATAGTTGGAAGTGAATTCAAGAGAAGAAATAAAGGCTGAGACAATAAATAGGAGAGGCCTAGAGCAAGAGTACAGAAATGAGGATAGGGTAATAGTTGATTTTGCATGAGAAGAAATAAGGAGGTGACTGCAAAGAGCAATAACCAAAGAGGTAGGAGAAGAAAAATAAAGGAGAGACTAATAGACATGGAATAGCCAGAAGTCCTAGTGTTAAAATAAAGCAACCATAAACTGCAAATTAAAACTCCAAATCACCATAAAAATGTTCACACTTAAAAAAAATCATTTTATTGGGGCTCATACAACTCTTATCACAATCCATACCTACATCAATCGTGTAAGGCACACTTATACATTTGTTGCCCTCATCATTTTTCACACTTTATGATGCAATTTTCCTAAATAATTGAGCACTTCCGACACCTACAACCCTGCTACAAAACACAAACCTTTATAGCCACTGCACTTTGCAAACTATGGTAAGACTTTAAATTGAGGAGGCTTTGGGGTAACACAAATAAGATACCAGTAGGGTCATTAAAGGAGCCTTTGGGTGGCACAACTAGGTCAGCAGTTCAAAATCGCCAGACATTCCACAAGAGAGAGATGAGGCGTTCTACTTCCATAAAGATGTACAGTCTTTGAAACCCACAGGGGCAGCTCTACCCTGTCCTACAAGGTCACACACAAATAATACAGTCTGAGCTCATGAGATATTCTTTGGGCAGAAAAATACAAAAATAATTAACAATGACATCTTTCTGAAATCAACAAATGCATATACCTACTTTAAGAGTGATGGTAAATGAGATAAATCACAAAACCATTCCAGTAAGCAGGGGTTCCATCCAGAAGAACTTCAAACTGTGGAAAAAAGAAGAAAGGGGTGAATGTACTTTTATGCCTTTCGGTTGAGTTCATTTTCACTATTTCATTTTGTATTTGAAAAATAAAAGTAAAAAGCTAAGCGAGGGGGGAGAGTGTTGGTTGTGTCTCCACAGAA
>NW_022109980.1:8801452-8814321 GCF_000313985.2 Echinops telfairi
AAAAAAAAAAAAAAAAAGAAAAAGTAAATTTAGAACCTGAAGACTCAAATCCAGAACAAAGAGAAATAAAGAATCTATCATAGGCCTTATAATGGTGATTTTTTTCTCCCCTTATAAAATAATTCATAAGAAGTTTCTTTCAATTGTGCAGTTAAGGATTGGTTTACAGATCATCAACTTCCTTGCAGAGAGACTGGGAGCAGAAAAATTAGAACCACTACTCTAGGAAGACCAATTTAAAATGAAGTTAAATAATTGCAGAAATAACAATAAAAATCAAGAGAAATATAGAAATGGATTTACCAAAACGTAGTTGCAAAAGTCCATTCAGATATATTGGAATGAAAGAATGAAGGAGGCTGGCACAGCTAATTACTAAGAGAGAATAATAAGAAAAAGAGAAGAAAAAGTAATGACAATACAATTGAGGCAGTGAGAGGCACAAGGGAAGAGGAGTCATAGAAAAGGAGAATATAATTTGGCATAATATACCAAGCTGCTACAAATATTAACTCTACATTCTTTGTCCTCTCAGGATTTGCATCGTGGCACTAAAAATATTTCTTTAAAAATTTGTGCTTTTTTGGCCTTGTTGAGAGTGCACACCTAAAAAATATACTCCATTTCAACAGTTTCTACATGTACAATTAAGTGACACTGATGACATTTTTCCAAGTGCGTAACCATTCCTATCCTCCTTTTCTGAGTTGCTGCTACCCCATTCACATGAATTTACTTCCCTTTTAGGTTCCTATCTTATCTTTCAAAGTACTGTTGCCACTTTGATCCTACAATAACAAAAACAAATTCACTGTCATCGAATCAATTCCAACTCATAGCCAGACACTCAATACATAGATTTTTCTGAGGCTGTAAATCTTTATGGGAATAGACAGCCTCAAATTTCTCCAGTAAAGTGGTTGGTGGGTTCGAACCGGCAACCTTGCAGTTATCAGCACAACACTTAACCAATAGCCCCACCAGGAGACTTTTAATAAATAGTTCTTAAAAGCTCATAATGCTCAAGGCAGTCATTCTTTCTTATTTAAGGTTAATTATTATTTTGCTGACCATTTTCCTGTTCGTCTGTCATACTGTGGTGTCTTGCATGCTGGTGCCATACTGAAAATGATGTCACCAGTATTTCAAATACCAACAGGGCCACCTAAGGTGAACAGATTTCAGTAGAGCTTCCAGACTAAGAACAGACTACAAAGAAGTAATAATCTGTCCTCTTCTGAGGGATTAGACATGGAAAACCTTATGGAAACCAATGGAAAACCAGTGAAACATTGTCAGATACTGAAAACATCATGAAAAGATGCAGGACATTCTCTGAGATAGTGCCTACAACAATGGGTTCAAGCAGAAACAATTTTGAGGATGGCTCATGACCAGACAGTGTTTACTTCCATTCTGCATAAGGTCGCTACGGGCTGAGCCCATATCGATAGCAACTAACAAAAAACAAGACGTGCCAGAAGACAAATCCTCCAGTTGGAAGGCACTAAAAATATGACTGAAGAAGAGCTGCCTTTTCCAAGTAGAGGAGATGAAGTAAAGTGACAAGGAGTAAAGTCTGTGGGACTAAAGCCTTCAGAACCTTCATTTCCTGATGTGGTGGATTCAAGATGAGAAGAAACAGCTGCAAAGAACAATTCATAACCAGAGTTCATAATGTATAATGTATGAATCTAGAATTACTGAAAGTTGACAAAAATAAAATGAAATGCCAAAAAAAGGCATTCTACCATTCTAGGAATTAGTAAGCTGAAATGGTCTGGTATCAGAAATTTTGAATTATCAAGTCATATTATTTACTATGTGGATAATTAAATAATCACAAGGAATGGTGTTGCATTCATTGTCAAAAAGGGAAAGTCAAGATCTAAGGTATCTTGAAGTCCAATTTTGCCTGTGATAGGATTTTATCTGTCCACATTCAAAAAAATTGAATAAGTAATGCTATTATTCAAGCTTATGAACTCACCACCAATGCTAGTGATGAAGAAAATGAAGAACTCTACCAACATCTTTAGTATGAAACAAATCAAACATGCAGTCAACGTGTATTGATAATTACTGATGACTGGATTGTAAACGTTAGAGACAAAGAGGAATGAATAGTAGTTGAAAAACATCTTTAGTGATAGAATTGAAACCAGAGATTACATGATAGAATTTTGCAAGACCAATGGTTTCTTCATTTGAAATACTTTTTTTTTTTTGATGACACTTCTCCAGATGGAGTACACAGAAATCCAATTGACTACATCTGTGGGAAGACATGCTGGAGAAACTGTTTCAGCAGTTAAAACCAGGCCACTGGCTTGTGAAAAAGACTATCAATTGTTGTTATATAAGTTCAGGTTGGAGTTGAAGAAAATTAAAACAAGTTCACAAAAGCCAAAATATGAACTTGCTTCTATCAAGCACAGATTTTCTGTTATAAACACTAACAATAGAAGATTAGCAGGAAATGGCATCAAAAACCTCATTCCTGAAGAAATAAGATCAATTATTTAACATGGTAAGAAAGAAAGAACATGTCAAAGTGGATGTCAGAAGAGATTTTGAAATTTGCTCTTAATCACAGAGTAGCGAAGGCACATGGAAGAGGTTATGAAGTCAAAGAGCTATGTAGAAAACTTCAAAGGGCAGCTCAAGAAGACAAAGTAAAATACTATAATGAAACATGCAAAGGCCTAGAGCTAGAAAACCAAAAATGAAGGACATGCTCAACATATCTTCAACCGAAAGAACTGAAGAAATTATTGAAGCCTAAGATTGCAATACTGAGAGAGTCTATGAGGAAAATATTGAGCAATGCCGGAAGCATCAAAAGAAGATTAAAATAATATACAGAGTCACTGTGCCAAAAAGAATTGGTCAATATGCCACCACTTCAGGAGGCAACATATGAACAAAGACCAATGGCACCGAAGGAAGACGTTCAAGTTGCTCTGAAAACATTAGCCAAAAAACAAGGCTCCAGGAATTGATGGAATACCAGCAGAACTGCTTCAACTAGCTGATGAATCATTGGACACACTTAGTTGTCTATGCCAGGAAATTTGGAAGATGGCTACATGGCCAACTGACTGGAAGAGA
Source organism: Echinops telfairi (assembly GCF_000313985.2). Taxonomy (NCBI): domain Eukaryota; kingdom Metazoa; phylum Chordata; class Mammalia; order Afrosoricida; family Tenrecidae; genus Echinops; species Echinops telfairi. The sequence goes on from NW_022109980.1 coordinate 8,804,564, forward strand.
TCCATATTTGCACCCATTCCAAAGAAAGGTGACCCAACAGAGTGCTCAAATTATAGGACAATATCACTAATGTCACATGCAAGGAAAATTTTGCTGAAGATTTTTCAACAATGATTGCAGCAGTACATTGATAGGGAGCTGCCAGAAGTTCAGGCCAGATTCAGAAGAGGTCTTGGAACAAGGGATGTCATTGCTACTGTCAGATGAATCTTATCTGAAAGTAGAGAATACTGGTAAGATAGTTACTTGTGTCTTATTGACTGTACTAATGCATTTGACTGTGGGACCGTAACAAACTATGTGTAGCCTTGAGAAGAATGGGAATCCCAGAACAATACATTGTGCTCATGTGGAACATGTACATAGATCAAGAGGCAGTTGTGAAAATGGAACAAGGGCATTGTACATGGTTTAAAATCAGGAAAAGTGTGTGTCATGGTTGTATCCTGTCGCCATACTTATTCAATCTGTATGTTGAGCAAGTAATAAGAGAAGCTGGATTCTATGGAGAAGAATAATACTTCAGGATTGGGGAAAGGCTTATTAATAACTTTTAATACACAACCTTCTTGATCAAAGAGAGAATTGAAGCACTTGCCGATGAAGATCAAGCATTGCAGTCTTCAGCATGAATTAGGACTCAATGTAAATAAGACCCAACACCTTAAAACTGGACCAACAGGTAATATCATGGTAAATGGAGAAAGGATTGAAGATGTCAAAGAATTTGTCTTGCTTGGATCCACAATCTAAGCTCATGGAAACAGCAATCAAGAGATCAAAGGAAGCATTACATTGGGTAAATTTGTTATACAAGACCTCTTTAGATTACTGAAGAACAAGGATGTTACTTTGAGGACTAAGGTGCACCTGACCCAAGCCATGGTATTCTCTATTGTATCATATTGGTGTGAATGTTGGACATTGAATAAGGAAGACAAGAATAATTGATTCATTTTAATTAAGGTGTTGGTAAGGAATATTGAATGTAGCATAGACTGCTAAAAGAAACCAACAAATCTGTCTTAGAAATACAGCCAGAATGCTTCTGAGAGGCCGGAATGGAGGACTTCAGCTCATGTACTCTGGAAATGTTGTAAGGAGAGACCAGTCCCTTGGAAAAGAGCATCATGCATGGTCAAGTAGAGAGTCAGCGAAAAGAGGAAGACCTTCGAGGAGATTGAATGGACAAAAACACAAAAATAATTGTGTGTGTTGCACACGACTACACAGTATTTTTTTCCTTTTGTACATAAGGTTGCTATCAGCCAGAACTGACTCGATGGCACCTAACAGCCAGAACAACATTATTGTATTGAAGAGAACTTTAGGGGACATTTGGGGGTTTAAAGTTATTTCAGAACAATAGTTTCAGGAATTCAACAGTCTCCAAGACCCCACAAAGTCTAGATACTCTGAGAATTTGAAAGTGTTGTTCTGCATCCCTCCCTGTTGATCAAGGTTCTTCTATAGAGTGTGAGCAAAGTGTTCACTAATGGTAATTGGGCACCCTTCAGTTGTTCTGGTCTCATGGTAATGCACTAAAAAGTTTTAGATATCCTTAGTAAGTAGCTCAATTTTGGTGAGTTAGGAATAATTCATAAAAGTTCAAATGAAATAAAAAAATAAAACTGGGTTTTATTAATGAACAAATCCTATATGCCACTTCATAGTATTGCCAGTCCCCAAGCCTTTCAGCCACTCAACACTCAACTACTGTCTAGACAAACTATTCTGTTGTGAAATCTGCCCTACTTACTCCATATGGGTGAACTTGACACTGTGCTGTCTCTTGTCTAGACCATACACCTTTTGTATCTTTCCCTGGAGCGTTTGTATTGTAGCTCGGGCGCCAGTGACTTTCTTAAAGCCCACTCATGATCAACACCAAAGTGCAGGGCTTCTGGGCTTAACTTTGACCAATGATAAATAGGCACTGGGAAGAAATCCTTCCTCTTTTGCTTCTCTAAACTCATTGACTAGAGCAGTAGCTGCTTATACAGCTTCTCAGAAAATAATCCCAAGAGCTCAAGGCTTGAGTTGCTATTAAAACCAAGTGGTCACCAGTTTGACAATACATCATAGAACGGACCCTTCTTCTTTCCTTGCTTCACCTTTTCCACATTTTTGCTTTTGGGGATTGCACTTCTCAGGCTCTTTCTGAGAAACCAACAAGTATCAAAGAGCTAATACACGATATGAGGTGCAAGGTTTATATATTTAGGAACCACTTTCAAAAGATTAGATTGGGGATTTAGGCAAACAGTGACTTTCTTTAAAGACTAGAGAGCAATTTGACTAGAAGGGTGAGTACAGGCACAGAACTCAGAGTGTAATCAGCGTTACTCAATGGAACATGGGGAAAGATTGAGTGGACTTGGTGTATGTTCTACTGTATGCTTTCTCAACAACCAACATAAAATAAATTACGCACACACATAGGGGAGGTTTCAAAAGGTTTGTGGAAAATTAAGTTAAAAGAAAATGGCATTTTTCCCATAAAATGATTGAAGCCACCTTTATGCATATATAAAATAAGGAGGACAAAAGTTCTCCAGAGCAGGCTGCCCATTTCAACCAACCCAGGATGTCCTTCTTCACTGGTAGGCCTCCCTGATAGGCCAAACAGAACTTCTTTCCTTCAATAATGACTTAAAAAGAGTGATGCTAACCACTGAGTGAATTATTCTATGCATGATTTACTCCCCACTGTGTCAAATAGTTCTTATTCAACAAAGCAACTGAAAAACGGTTTTGAGCATGTACTATCCATAAAGCATCTCCTTTCTTTTTCTCTTATAATTGACATCTGTAATTTTGCTTGCCCCATAGTCAAGGCCACTAGACCACACATACATCCCATCCTTGCCAAATGCTTGCCTTGATTCTAGTGATTTTATCACTGATGTAATGATTGTAGCAACCTCTCAGTCTGGGGCATTGCCTTACAATTCCTTAGAAAAGGGAAGTCTTGCTTCCTTATACCAAGCACGTATCTGGGTTCCTGCTCCCAGACTTCCAGCTACTTTGATAATCCAGGGGGAAGGCTGAGGAGCCCTGGTAGCACAGTGATGAAGTACTTTGGAAGAAAAATGTGGCAGTCTGCTTCAGGAAAGATTAATCCATTGCATTGAGTGTATTCTGACTCATAGTGACCCTATAGGACAGTATAGAACTGCCCCCCAGGGTTTCCATCGCTTCAAGCTTTATGAAAAGGAGCACTGGTGGTGCTATGGGTTCAGCATTTTGGCACCTAGTGTGAGGTTGGAGATTTAAATTCACCTGCTCCATGAGAGGAAGAGGGGGCTATCTGCTCTCTTAAAAATCTACCATTTTGGAAACCCTAAGGAGCAGTTATTCTCTGTCCTATAGAGTTCCACTGAGTCAGAATTCCTTCAGTAGTGCATTCAGCTTTCTGGCAGCAGAATGCCAAATCTTTTTCCTGCACAGCATATGGTGGATTCAAACCCTGAGCGTTCTGTTAACAGCCAAGAGCTTAACCACTGCCCTACCAGGCATCCTCCATCCAGACTGCAGCTTTGGAAACCTTATGGAGCAAGGCTACTCAGTCAGTTAGGGTCATTATAAGTAAGAATCAACATGTAAATTTTGTTTGGGGCAAAGTGGCCCTCCCCGCCCCTTCCATGGCTCACAGTCCCAGGGAGAAGTTGCTGGCAAGGGTTCGGCTCAGTAGCTCCGTCTCGGCCAGCCTTGTTCATGAACAGCAGCAAACCTAGCCTAGGTGCCTCCATTCAAAGAATCCCTGATCAAATAAAAAAAGGAGCTTAACTGTGACAATTCGCTTGTACTTTTTCATACTTAGTCCTTTCCCCTCACCCTAGCCCTATTGCACTGGGCCCATATAATGGCAGGAGCCTTGTTGTTCAGGGGTCCTTGGCAGTGGGACAATTTCCTCTGTCTGTGTTGCTATGTCATATGACTGAACCTTGCCTTGTGCCCTTTGGTGGAGAAAACTGGAACATCGGAAAGTGAGTGCCTATTTTTGCTGCATGACCATGGTTTCCTATTCGGCTCATTGCTCTAGCTGATCACCACAGCCCTGGGAAGTGTGGCATGTTCCTGATGCCTGCTTGTATGAAGAATCACTAATTATCAGCTGCTTTACTATTGTGCTGCTTACTTTAAGGCCAGCAGTTCGAAATCACCCACCACTTAGCTGGAGAAAGATGATGCTTTCTGTTCCCATAATGATTCACCGCCTTGGAAACTCACATGAACAGCTCTACTCTGTCCTATAAGGTCACTATGAGTTGGAATCAACTCAATGGAACTGAGTTTGGGATTCCGTGATATAGTGCTCTTGCCCACCATTTAAACATATAAACAAAAATAGCTCACTTCCATCAAATTGATTCCAATGCATAGAGACCCTATAGGTCTCCTAGGATGTAAACCTTTCCTATAGTAGATAGTCTCATCTTTCTCCCTCAGAGCACCTGGTGGATTTGAACCATTAACCTTGTGGTTTGCAATGCAACGCTTACCCAACAGTGCCACCAGATCTCTTTACTCACTAGTTAGAATCTAAATTTTAGAGCATCTCCATTACATCACGTTAGAAGCCTGTTAATATCATATTCTGCCAATCAGAGGGGCTTTTATTCCTACTCAGCTTATTATGTCTCCAAGTGTATGCTTCATTCCAATTACTGAGTTTTATTTTCATTAAAGCTATACTGCTTGCTGTTCCTGAAGCAAACTTCAATGCCCCCCTCTAGGGTTTTGTTCATGATTGTTTCAACTCTTATAATGTCCTCCTCCCGTATATCTGATTATGAAAATACATTCACCTTCAAAGTCCAGCTCAAATTTTCTCTCCCCCATAAAGATATCCTTGATCCTTCTACTTTGAAGTGTCCCTGCCCATCTGTATACTTAGAACATTTTACTTCCATCTCTATCATATGTAGTGTGAATGTACAAAATGTTTTTCCTCTCCCCCATCCTGGTTTACACATATTTTACTGGTGCATTTCTTAGTAGTACTCCCTTCATTCTCAAAGGCATCCAGTTAATGCAATATAACATCTTACCAGCATACCTATGTGGATATGACACTTAACACAGCAGGTTTTATTTGATTTAGCCCATGCTTACTTGTGCTTATTGGGTACTACATCCCTGTCAGGGATTTCAAATTCAAAAAGAGACTCTGATTTTGTCAGAAGGTGCTATAAGATGGAAGAGACAAAGATGCCCATCATACCTAGAATCAGACTCTTTTATGTGGTATAAAATATGAAATTGTTCACTACAGATTAGGAAATAAGCACAAGCTGACCTAGCTTACTGGGCAAAACAATGTTGATTTTAATCTTCTTTAAGAGCAGAAACTATATCAGAGTATGTGCTTAAGGATGGTACTTTGCATATAGGTCAATACATATTTACTGAGTTAATAAATGGTAGAGTAGCTGTTCTGTTCTTCAATGGAAAGCCCTATCTTTTGTTCAATGATTATGTATTATTAAATGGAGCTTGATCATGAAAGACCTTCAGAGTCTTATGACCAATCACAAATCCAAAATCACTTATTCCATTTGAAAGCTGATTTAGAGCATTGTGTGGGTTTCTTTGCGCTGTCATACTTGATGATCATGTGAAATAGATCTGAAATACAGCTGTATCATGCAATACAGCTTCTATTTCATGTTCTAAGATAATTTAATACCTTCAGCTTATCTTGGTGGTAAATCTCAATAACCTTATATACTTCTTCCAAAATCAGAGTTGCACCCTAAAAGAAAGAAAGAACAAAAGAAAGAAAAAGTGCAGGAATACACCAGTTATGCCCAATATAGTGTATTTTAGAAATTAATGGAATAGCTTTCATAAAACATTGAAAATGGAACTCTTCATTTTCTTTAAAATAATCCTTAATTCTCACCATTTTACCTCCACAGTACATTGCAAAGTTAGCTGTTAAAACAAATTCACCAAAATAAAGCATATCAACTTACTTAGAGAAAAGGTAGTCAGACAAATGTCACCATTGTCCTTTAGTTTTCTGAAAGCATTTTAAAACCCAGATTTCAGTAACAGTTCTCATAGGACTCTAAGTTATCCAGAAAATGTTAAACAGATCCGGTTCTCCAAGTGGGGCTTGGCAATGAACAATTCAGATACATTTTAAGATCTCTGTTGCTCCCTCTTCCAAGTTTATTATAAGAAAGGCGTGAAAGACAATGATAAAGCTTAAGTTAATTCACTCATTTACCAACTCACATTTCTTTATGTATGCTCACGTTCACACACACCCCCACCCCCACCCTTGTTTGTTAACATAGCAATCTCTATAGCAAGTAGAGCTCTGGAGACTGACTTTTCTCTGCCCTCATCTTTTATCTCACTCTTTTTTCATGAATTCTGTGAAGCACTGCTTGGTAATAGTGTCAAATTAGTAGAAAACCCGAGCTCTAGCAATTTGACAATGATATAACTGTCACAATGGGTCTACTTTCAGCATGTACCAGGCATAATTAGAATCAAATAGCTACCTCTTAGCGTTTCTCCTGGGTTCACCCAACTCTGAAAGCTCTCAGGTCATTAAGGCCTATCAATTAATAATGATTTTTCCCAGCCCCCAGCAGTTAGTGAAGCATATATTAAAGGTGATATCTGCAGTCAAAATTTTAATGTGCACAATTTGAAAATATCTACTTTGACGCACAGAACAGTATCATCTGAGAAACTCATTTGCTTAAAGTTTTATATTGCAGTCATTAAAAAATATTTCATCCCTTGGATGAATGTCCTATGAACATTTCCCTACCTATTAAGTAATATTAATTGTATAAAGGTTTGGAAAACATACGAATCATTAAAAGTAGAAATGGGAAGTGCAATAGCCTGGAAGAGCTAATGTTATCACTTTTGTGGCCAGTTTAACAACCTTCTTAGTACAATCATTTTTAACTAAGTCATCATGACCCAGAGAACGTTACTTCCTTTGGGGACAGAAAAGTGGGGGCAGAGGAGACAGGCAGGGGATATTATAGGCTCAGCGTAGTTTAAACTGTCACATTAGCTATCAGTTATATTTAATCAAATCAGTTAAATATACTCTCATAGGCATTGTTTGTAAAAGCAATTCTTTGGAGACTTTATTGCATGCTAGTCCTGTTGTCTTTTGGACAGATGGCAATTTGAACAATAATTGGTCTGTATCCAGACCAAATAAAGAAAGAAAAAATAAAGATACTAATGCCAAGACCCCGATGGTCTTTAAGTAAAGATTTTCTTGAAGACAGGGTAATATGTGTTCTTTGCCATATTTTGAATAAATACACAATTTCTAAAAGAGATCGGTTAGTGAAATATGCTGCGGCATGGGAAAGGTGTTAGGGTCAAAAATAATATTCTTCAATAAAGTACATCAGTGTTTGAAACTATTAATAAATTTCATGTCCCAATACGATGAATTTGAAGGCCCAAATTATGGTATCAATATTGTGCATAATGGGGGACATATTTATCTCACAGAAGCAATTGGTTTTGTTAGGAAAAACCATTATCCAAACTGAGTAGGAAAAAAAAGTAAATAAAATTTTGACAAAGGAAGTAGGTCAGAAAGGGAGAGTGTTAACGGGATTTAGGTTCTGATATTTCGCACCAGCTTTAAGCATGCAAACTTTTGGAAAGTATACTTGAGGGGTATGCTTTTGGTAGAGAAGCTGAAGAATTTATTCTCAGGAGCCCCTCTTTTCTTATAAAATGAAATTATGCTAAATAAGGAAATAAAAGTTGACAAAATAGAAATTGAGGATGAGTGGATTCATGAGTGCACGGATGAAAGAGGATCAATTCCTGGTGGCATCATGCTTGGGTATGGAGAATGGGAAAGACAAGACTACAGGTTCTAGGACAAAGGGGACTATATCTTTATGATCATTATAATTATAGTAATTTCTGGTGACTCACTGAAAAGACGAATAACAGCTTAAGAGATTTAGGACCCATTGCCATCAACTTGATTCTGCTTCTATCTCATAGCGACACTATATAGAGTTTCCAAAGCTATAAATCTTACGGGAGCAGATAGCTTCCTCTTTCTTCCATGCAGTAGCTGGTGGCTTCAAACTGTTGTGGGCTTCCCGATGCCTCGCCCAGATCACCACAAGGGATCCATGAGTAGAGTAAATTCCCAGGTTTCCTTTCCAATATAGGAAATGACTGCCCTCTGCAGTTATGTGAATTTACCCCCACTTTGGAACATTCGCATCAACCTGAACTACAATGCACCAAATTATTTAGTACGGCTCTTCTAGTCATGGGCTTTATTATTGCCATCAGATGACCTCTGTTTTCTTGATAGGTCTGGATGAGAAGGTGGAAGGAGATACTGATTGGATTATATATTCAGCTGTTTGTGGTTGGTTACAGGGTTTATTACGAGTGCCATCCTCCTGGGCATCAAGTCAGTTATATCAGAAGCAGAAATTGAGTATCTCACTACCAACAAAAAAGAAAAACCAGGAATGGAGCATATCTTCTGGACTCTGGGATCCATGCATAGTGGAATCGTCTTGATCCAGGAGACAGTATAACACTGGAGAAGCAGCAGTAGCAGAATCAAGAGCAGTGGACTTCCCAGCCCACAGATCATGTCAAGCTGAGTGCTTCTGAGCATGAAGCTGACTTGTGGAGCAGGGTGCGTGTGGGCACTTAACTAGGGGAGTTGGTTTGCTGGCCCACAGAATTGGAGCTGAGGGCCTAGAGGCTGAGGCTTATAGCAGAGTAATGTGCCCTTTGGGTATTTATTAGTGGCCCTAAACAAGCTTCTCACATTCCATGAGCAGGCACAGGTTAGGCCATATGTCTGAGGTCCAGAAGAGAGGTCTGCTTATAGGCCAAGCAGAGGAGAAACTATAGTAACAAAACAACTATTACGAGCATTTTTAACTTGAATGGTAACCTGTTAATTTCCCTGATCACAATCAGCCTCTTAACGTGGAGCATCATCTGGGAGGTCTGTGTAGCCATGGCACTGAATTCTAGCACACAGATGAAAAGTAGAGGATGCTGCAAAGTTGAGCATGATGTGGCATAGAACATCTACTCAAAACAAATCCTTCATCAGTCCGGTCGTCTTCCCTTGCTCCACGTGCAGCGTTTACAACATTGCAAGGTTTGAGCCTCTTCTTGAACTGGAACCACTCAATCAAGCTCATTGCCATCCAGTAAAGTACTACTCATAGCAAATCTAGAAGACAGAGTAGAACTTCCCCTGTGGGTTTCCAAAGCTGTAAATTTTTATGGGAGCAGAAAACCTCATCTTTCTCCTTCAGAACAGCTGGTGGGTTCAAACTGTTGAGCTTGTGGTTAGGAGCCCAATGCATAATCCACTTTTCCACCAGGGCTCCTTTTATTAATCATTTTATTAGGGGCTCATACAGTTCTTATCACAATAAATACATACATCAATTGTTTAAAGCACACTTGTACATTCATTGTCCTCATCATTCTCAAAACATCGGCTCTCCGCTTAATCCCCTGGCATCAACTCCTCATTTTTCCCCTCCCTCCCCTCTCCCTGCTCCCTCATGAACCCTTGATAATTTATAAATCATTATTTTGTCATATCTTGCACCGTCTGACGTCTCCCCTCACCCACTCCTCTGCTGTCTGTTCCCCAGGGAGGAGGTTATATGTAGATCCTTGCAATCAGTTCCCCCTTTCCACCCCACCCTTCCTCCACCCTCCCGGTATCGCCACTCTCACCACTGGTCCTGAAGGTA
>NW_022109980.1:8814924-8828028 GCF_000313985.2 Echinops telfairi
ATGCACATAGATCTATTTCTCCATCCTCATATATAAATATATTTACATATGTACATGCTTTATTTAGAGCTCTATAAATGCCCGTTGCCTTCTAGCTCTTTCCTCTATTTCCTTATACTTTCTACTTTCCTCTTGTTCCACTATCATGTTCAGCCTTCATTAGGGTTTCAGTAAATCCTCTTGGTTACATTACCCTTGTTCACGCCCTACCAGGCCTCCTACACCCTCCTCACTTGTTGTTGTTGTTGTTGTTTATTGTTGCTTGGTTTTGCTCTGTCTTGTTTTTGTGCATGTTATTATCTCTGCAGGTCTGTCTAAATAAGATATGCTGTATGAACAAACTGGAGGAGAAAACAGGACTGACAGTTGGGGCGGTCATGGGAGAGGGGGAGGTGGGAGGAAAGGAAGTGGTGTTAACAAACCCAGGGACAAGGAAGCAGCAAGTGATCCAAATCGGTGGTGAGGAGAGCTCCTTTTTTGCACTAAAGTAAGGTTAAAAAAGAACTCTGTACCTGTTCTGATTTAACTAGACATTTGATATGAACACATTGAGGAATGGGTCTTTCTTGTAATCTGGGTACTGTCTTCACAGAAGTTAGTATTTACAACACATATTTTGGGGGAACACTATTCAAAATACTCTCTATCACTCTATAGGTTATTTTCTGTTATTGGTGTTTCACTTTATTTTTCTCAACCATGTTGATAATCTCTTAATACCGATGATTTTCTTGGAGTGGCACTCATTACTTTTTTATGATATTATCTGGATACTGATTTCTGCCTACTGAATTTGTCATCAATCATGTAGTCAATCCAAATAGAAGGTCTGCTTGCCAGATACTACATCTTTATATTCAGCTACACTTCATTGCCATCCAGCTACAAGGCTCTCATTCTGCCATATAACTTAAATTATCACTAAAATTGTCAGAGAGTAACAGGTTCAGTAAGGATCCAAGAAAAAATCTGATAAACCTCTTTCCTCACTCAGTTATGAAGGCTAAAAACATACAGCCCCTTGCTAAAGATAAAGATTATCTCCATCCACACATCTAGCCAGCCAACTATTTAAAAATTATTGATGATTTAAATCTCTAACTTATACACAACCTGTAGCTACTAACCAACAACCATAAAACCTATTACAGTAAAAAATTTAGGTATATTCAATGGTTAAAAATAAACAGATACTTTGCAATGAATATAAAAACATTATTATATGAGTTCAAGTGGTTCATCAAGGCCATAAAGCATTGTATAGTCCACAAAGTCTACAATGCTACTTTGATGAGTAGTGACTGCGGTCTTAAAGCACATAAGTGGAAATCTAAGGTGAAATATTAGTTTCTCCTTGTCCAGAGGAAATAAGAGTGATGAAAATTGAAGGAATATGGAAAACAACCAAATGCAAACATCAGTCTCCAGGACTCTGAGACCAGAGCTATATGGTGCCCAATTATCCTTACCCAAACTCAAAATCATAAGAGGCTAGGCTTGCTTTTCAGAAGAAACTATGGCCTGTGGTCACCCTTCAGGTCTGGAACTGAACTCACCCCCTGCCTCAGTTTTCAGCCAAACAGCATACAGGTCTACAAGGGGGAACTATTGAGATGTGCATACCTTAGAATAATTTGGGATCAAGTGGCAGCATTTACCAAAGGACAAAGTTCAGAAGTGCAAGAAAAGAAAGAGGAATGGACTATTACCCTCCCTCAAATCAAGAGAAATTTGTTCTAATAAAATGACATTCTGTGATGCTCACCCTACCGGCACAATCACTGAAGACAAAATGGGTGCATAAGCAAAGGTGATGAAAAAAGTGGATGGTGCCAGGTTTTTAAAAGATATAGCATTTTGTTTCTTTAAGTCTTGAAACTAAATAAACGGCCATCTAGTAGAGAAGTGACAAACCCACATGGAAGAAGCACACCAACCAATACGATCATGAGGCTTCGTTGGGACCAGATAACAGGCATCAGAAGACCCATAACAAGCCAACCAGCCAACCAACCAACCAATCAACAAATGAACAAAACCATATTGTTGAAAATGAGGGGTTCAGAACAAAGACCCTAAGGCCATCTGCAGACAATGGGACATCCCCCCAAAGAGGGGTCACAGGGAAGGTTTGAGTGTAAATTACTAATGAAACACACAATATTCCTCTGGTTCCTTGAGGTTTTCTCACCACCTCCGCCCCTGGCTATCAGGACCCCAGTGCTGCCTCTCACTTTGTACTAGACCAGAGCTTGTACACAGGTACAGATGAGAGATAAGAGCTCACAGCACACAGAATCCAGGAACAGGAATAGGAAGAGTGATACCAGAAGGGTAGGGGGAAGTTGGGGAGAGGAGGTGAAGAAGGGGGAATAGATCGCAATGATTGACACATAACTACATCCCGCCCTCCGGAGAATGAACAGCAGAAACCATGGGGGAAGGGAGACAGAGGTCTGTGTAAGATATGAAAATAATAATAACTTATAATTTATCAATGGATCATGAGGTGGGGGGAGGGAAAAATAGGAGCTGATACCAAGCGCTCATTAGAAAGTAAATGTCTAGAAAAGAATGATGTCAACATATGTACAAATATGGTTGATACAATTGATGTATGGATTGTTATAAGAGCCACCAATAAAATGATCTTTTAATGAAAAAACAAGAAAGAAAGAGAGAGGAATGGAGATTAGAAACACAGGGAGGAAGTAGGAAGGATGATGTTACATTGAAGTGGTTGCAATTAATGAGATAGATCAGCTTGTGTGTGAATCAGTTGGGTGAAAAACTAATAATCTGTAAACCTTAACCCAATACACAATAATTTACTCTAATTTGTCAAAGATATTTTAGTGTTTTTTAGCAAATGAAGATATACTTTATATATGATACCAAGACAAACATTTGACTGATTTGATGACTGGCTCATATATTAGATATGGACTATACTTAACTTTTCTGACTTACATATACATTTGACTTAAAGACAGATGTAGGTGTGCAGCTCATTCATATAGTATGGGGACTGCCTGTATTTCTAGGTCGATTTTAGACGTGAGAAGGAAAAAAAATGGAGATGGATTAAAAGACAAAATCTAAAGAAACTAAGTGGCTTAAGTAAAATATGTGGAGATGGTTTTTATTGCCACTTACTTGGGAAGACCAGCATAACTCATGCCTAGTGTTGCCACTTATAAGTGATGTGGCCATCGCAAACTCACTGCAGTAAAAACTTCAAATATCTCCGCCACCACATATACACTAGTAATCTCCGCCACATACATATACCCTAGTAATTTAGTAATGTTTCCTTCTTCCTACTTCCATGAAGGACTTTATTTCTTGATGCCCCTCCTTAGTGGAACAAACTAATTTTTAACACAGTGTGTGGATGATTAAACAGAGAATTCCAATCATTTTTGTAAAATGAGGCAGCAACAATTAATTTACCACATCTGACACTGACTGTCTACAACAATAAATACTTTGGACGAATCGTCCCTTTGCTGGCACTACTGAACAAGTCGATGTCTTTTCCCATCCTGTTGAATAAAGATAAGGTTCACTTTAATTGGGTCATTTGAATCTGTTGACTGAACAATACAAAGTCATGGACCATAGAATGTCAGAGGGATGATAGGTATGAGATCCCAACCAGTTAATTTCAAACTGTATTCCAGTAAACCTAAGGGATGATATGGGGTTGTGACAAGTTTAGATACTGTGAATGAAGATACTGTGAATCTATTCCAATCTACTCTATAAATTTGAGAGCTACATGATATTTTTAATAGTTCACTTATCAGACACTTAATCATTCTGTCATATGAAGAAGAGATGGGCAAACATCACCGCAATTTCAGTATATTTTCTTCTAGTACGCATTGCTGTTAGCTCTCTTTTGCTTCAACCACCCTTCCCATGGCCTTAGGCAGTTATTAATTCCATCACAATCTCTATAGATTTGCCAATCCTGGATTTCATATACAGAAAACCATACCAAAAAAGTGAAAGAAAAACCTCAATTGAAAAGAAAGCAGAAAATACTAAAAATAGAAATGACTTTTAAAATGAGTCAAGAAGGAGATTAAATGTAAGGTATGGTTTTACATCTACCATAGTCGACTTTACAATGCTCTTTCTAATAGCAAGGCTATTCACATCCCTACACTATATGGTCAAGCAGATTCACTGGAGGCTTAATCCATGTGGGGTCCCGCAAACTGGGTGTTGGCAATTTAAGGTCTGATATCATTCCCTTCTTCATATTTGGATTTTATTATTTACTATACTTGAATTACACATGCTGATGTGGTTCATCTTGTGGTGTGGATTTAGCCAATGCCTCACTTAAATGGCTGCTTGTTTGGATACAAGTCTTTGAGATCCATGATGCTATTTTTTCTAATAGTCAGGCACCATCTGGTTTCTTTACCACACTTTTCTGTAGCATCCATATCCTCAGTGATCTCATCATGGAAGGTGAGTGCCCAGTAGGGCCATGTCATAGGAACCAATTGTTCTTCTCTTGGGGCTAGAATAAAGTGCGAGGCCAAAAATATATTCATGTAACTATGGTTTGTATATGTCTCTGATTGACTTTGGAAACATCATTATCATTTTATGATAGTGAACATTATAAATCATTCACTGGGCATAAGGTAATTCTTCCTATTAATACCAAAACTCACCAAACTCACTGTCATTGAGTCGAGGCTGACTCATAGCGACCCTAGAGGGCAGACTAGAACTTCCTACTGTGAGTTTCCAAGACTGTAAGTCTTTATGGAAATAGAAAATTCTGTCTTTCTTCCAGAAAGACATGATTTCCAGATTTGAAATGATCACCTTGTGGGTAGCAGGTCAATGCATAACTGCTAATCTACCCGGGCTATACATAGTGTCATTAAATTAGTGAATGGTATAAAATTTAAAACTTTGTTCAGAAAAGGAAATTAACCTAGTATAGGTCAACTTCTCAGACTGAAATACATGAATTATTGACTTGTACCGTTTAAACTCTTAAGTGATTGGACACTATATGCATGAACAATGGGGTTGGTGATAGGGCAAAGGTTTAAACAGCACTCATTCAAAAAGGTAGAACCATGCCTACCAGACTAATATATGTCATAAGAAAGTAAGGAAAGGAGAGCATTAAAATAGTAAATATATGGCAGTCTCTGGCTACTATTCATTGGGCACTTTCAAAGCAAGATATCCAAATCAAAGTCCAACAACCACCAATTCAATAACCTTGGGATATCATCATCTGGTTCTTCTCACACTATGGTGTTTCAGCTTTAAATACAAGGGAGTAACGCAAAACCTTAAATCTGCTGTAGATGAGTTTGAGGTAAAGCCCAGTTTGTTTAAAAGTGTTTCCACATTGAATCCTTCAAGTGTGGCCTAGGAAGGATGTTGTGTATCCCAAAAGGACAGAGTCTAAAATTTAAGTGATCTATAGCACATGACTTGGGGCACCAAGGGCTAGATAGAAACTCGGTCAAAATTGTCCAATTAGTAACAGTCCTGGGCAGCATTCTCCCCTTGAGTTCTATGTACGGTAATTATTGTTAAACATTTTTTGTTTTGTTTTTTTTCCTTCTTCTTCCCGTCAATGGGAAGTTGCTCCACCCAGGTTACCCACCAAAAGAAGCGTAATCACTTTTTCCAAGACATAGATGCACCTCCCCTCATCTTGACTTGAATTTCAAGTAAGTTCACTTATCAGTCTTGTAGAAGTGTCTGTTGTTTTGGGGTGACTTTAGCACACTGTTGTATGGCAGCAACTAAATGGTCTTTTCCTTCTGTCCCCCATCTTGACAAACAAACCAAATCTGAGGTGCCGTCTTCTCTGTCAAAGTGACTGTAAAGATGTACACATATAAAGGGTGTGACATAAGGTTCATGGGTACTAGGCAGACTCCCTACCTCATTATTTGGGAGACCAGATTAGATTACATGACCTGATAGTAGAAGCCTGCCTTCATCTTGTTGTTTATCCTTATAGTAGTGGACTTAAATAATATCTGTCTTTTGGGGATTGACTAACTTCACTTTAACATAATGGTTTACAGGTTTCTCCATGTCATGAGGTGTTTCATGGTTTCATCTCTGTTTTTTAGGGATGCATAATATTCCATTGTGTGTATGCACTACAGTTTCTTTACCCATTCTTCTGATTGGCATTTAGGGTCTTTCCAGCTTTGTGATACTGTGAACTGTTCTACAGTGAACATGGGCGAGCCTATGCCTGTTCATGTTCTGTTTCTTACTTCTTTGGGTTATATGCCCAGCAAAGGTATTGCTTGAGTCACATGGTATTTATATTCCCGATAAGTATTCTGTTATTGTTAGGTACCTTTGGTTGGTTCTGACCTATAGTGACTCTGCACAAACCAGAGAGTAACACAGCCCAGTCCAGCTCCAACCTATACCTGAGCCTGTTGTTGCAGCCACAGTGTCAATCCATCCTGAGAGCCTTCCTCTGTTTTGCTGCACCTCTACCAAGCATGATGTCCTTCTTCAGGGACTGTTCTTTTTTAAAAAACATGTCCAAAACATGTAAGAAAAAGTCTTGCCATCCTTGTCTCTAAGGAGTAGTTTGGCCATATTTCAAGCAAATCATTCGTTTGCCTTTTGGCAGCCCATGGTACATTTGATTTATTTTTACCATTAATACAATTTAAACGCACCCATTCTCATTTGTCTTCCTTATTCAATGTTGAACTTTCACACGAGTGTGAGAAAATTGAAAATACTATGGTTTGGGTGCAATGAACCTTAGTCCTCAACATCCTTGCTTTCCAATACTCTAAAGAGGTCTTGTGCAGTAGATTGACCCAATGCAATGCCTCATTTAATCTCTCGACTGCTGTTTCCATGATCATTGATTGTGTATCTAAGCTAGAGAAAATCCTTAACTTCAATCATTTCCTCATTTATCATGATGCTACCTATTGGTCTAATTTTAAGAATGTTTGATCATCTTGACTTTGAGTTATAATCCATACCGAAGGCTGCAATCCTTGTGTTCATCAGCTAATGCTTCAACTCCTTCACACTTTCAGCAAGCAAGGCTGTGTCATCTGCATATTGAAGATTGCTAATATGCCTTCCTCCAATCCTGATGGCACATGCTTCTTCATATAATTTAGCTTCTCTGATTATTTGCTCAGTGCATGGATTGAATAAGTATGGTGAGAGGATACAACCCTGACACACACCTTTCCTGATTTTTAAACCACACAGTATTCTCTTGTTCTACTCACAAAACTGCCTCTTGATCTATGTACAAGTGTCACATGAGAACAATAAAGTGCTCTGAATGCCCATTCTTTTCAAGGCTATCCATAGTTTGTTATGATCCACACAGTTGAATGCTTATTACAGTCCATAAAATACAAATAAGCATCTTCCTAGTATTCTCTGCTTTGAGCCAAGATCCATCTGACATCAGCAATGATATCCCTTGTTCCAAGTCCTCTTCTGAATTCAGCCTGAATCTCTAGCTTGTCAGTACATTGTTTAAACTGTTGTTCGATGATCTACAACAACATTTTACTTGCATTTTGTTTTAGTTAGCATTATATCGATTTCTATGATAGAACATAATTAGAAGGTCACCAACAGTGTATAAGATTTCCAATCTCTCAGCAAGCATCCTCTTCAGCATTTGCTGCTCTTTGTTTTTGTCTTTAATTGGGCTAAAGTTGCAAATAGAAGATGATATCACATCATTCATTTGATTTGGCTCTCCCACATTGATAGTGATGTGAGCATATCCTAATGTGTTTGTTACCCATTTGTGATAGTTAAGGTTTATTGTGCCAACCTGGCCAATGAACACATGTAGGATTAATTGAAGGGCAGAGAGATAAATGGTTTGGAAAGCCTCGCCTGTCTGGTCTCTTGCTTTCTGATGTTTGGACCAGTTGAAGCTGCCTTAGCTAGTTCTCTTCCTCAGCTGGCAAGGCTCACTTCCTATGAGACATCCCTGTGGAGAAGCCACATGGACCTACCCTGATGCAGTCCTGGGTGCTGGAGAAATTGCATTGAGACCCCTGCCAGTGCTGAGATGCTTACATGCTTACTGATTAGTCTTTCCTCCTGCATTCGGCAGCATTGCATGTGTTTTGTGAGTTTGAGGAGGACTTTGTAGATCGATGCTGGACATATGTGCTAATGTCAGACTTATGGGCTTGGACTGGACTGGGTTGAGAAGCTTAATGTACACTTACCCTTTATGTGAAAATCTCTCTTATAGAATATGAGTGTTTTTGAATTTTGTTTCTCTAGTCTACCCAGACTAACATATCATTCAAGTATCAGCCCCTTTGAGTTCTCTGGTCAGTTCTGTGTTCTGACTCATTTCTTTGTGATATATGTCCAGCAAAGGTATTGGTGGATCATACACTATTTTTTAATTCCCAGTTGTTTTAGGTAGTGCCATATTGCTTTCCACAATAGTTGTACACATTTACCAACTCACTAGCAATGTACAATAATTCTGATCTCTCCTCACCCACTCCAGCATTTGTTGTTTCTGTTATTTCGAATTGGGCTATCATTGTGTGTACAAGGAGATATCTCATTATTGTTTTGATTTTCATCTCCCAAACAGCTAGTGATCTTGAGCATTTCCTCATACATTTGTTAGTCATTCGATTGTCATCATTTGTGAATTGCCAATTTATTCTGACCACATTTTAATTGGGTCATATTTTTTCTTATAGAGCTGTTGCAGACTTCTATAGATTTTAGTAATTAGCCCCTTGTCCATTGTGTCATTTCTAAAGAGTTTTCCCATTTTACTCTTTTGATGAAGTCTCTTGATGTGCATAAGTTATTTATTTTTAATAAGTCCCAGTCATCTGTTTTGTCATGCATTATGCATGTGTCCTTTATTATATTTGGTAATCTGTGTATGCCCCGAAACAGGCCTTAAGTTTGTCCTAATATTCTAATTGATGATCCTGATAACTCTGGAGTTTGAATTCAGGTCTTTGTTTTGAGTTCATAGTTGTATGTTATTGTTATTTTTATTTCATTTGAATTTGTTGTGATGTTGCCCTTTTCTTCTATATTTCTAGATATTTGCCTATCTTTTTTTCTTTTGTTAAGTTTGATAGTGATTTGTGAATTTTCTTAAATCCTTTCAAAGAACCAAGTTTTTGGTCTTATTCATTTTTTCCAGTTTATTTATTTCTGCTCTTGTCTCGATGGTTTCTTTTCTTTGATTGTTGAATGGTTTATGTTGTGCTCTTGTCCCAGTTTTTTTAAAGTGTTCTGTTAAGATGTTGATTTTAGACTTCGTGTGTTTGTGTGTGTGTGTGAGTGCTGATTGCTATAATAACAGCTTTTCTTCAGTCTCAAGGTTTTTGGCATGTTGTATTTTTGTGCTTTGTATTTGTTTCAAGAAATCTCTTAATTTCTACCCTTAATTGATCAAGTACTCAGTTGTTTCTAAGTATTATATTGCTTAGTCTCCATATGTTTGTATTTTTATTCCAGATTTTCTATTATTTATTTAAACTTTGATACCATTGTGATCTAAGACTGGATTGTAGGATCTCAATATTTTTTTATTCGTTGTTCTTTGCTTTGTGGCCTATCAAGTATGTATGTATTCTACAGTATGTACTGAGTTACTGGAGAAGAATGTATACTGTCAAGGAGTTCAATCTTATTGATTGTGTTTTTCAACTCTTCAATTTCTATATTGAATTCAATCCTGAAGTTCTGTCTTTCCTGGAGAGCGGTATGCTAAATTCTTCTATTATTATTTTAAGCTGTTTATTATTTCTGTTTCCAACTCTATAAGAATTTGATTGATGTATTCCAAAGGTCTTTCACTGGATATGTATATGTTTATTCAGGTTATATATTCCTGGTATATCATTATATAGTGTCCATTCTTTTCTCTTATTATGTTATTTGCCTTGAATGTATTTTATCAGAGATTAATATCAACACTCCTGCCTTTTTATGATTGCCATTTTTGGGGGGTATATTTTTCACAATCTGATTATTTCTGTCTATTTTGTCTTTAAGTTTAAGGTGTGTCTTTTGTAGGGACTTATTTTCTAATCCTGTCTGCTATTCTCCATCTTTTGATTGGTGCACTTAATGCATTGACATTCAGTGTCCTTATTAATATATGTGGGTTTTTTGGTGGCATTTTCTAGGTGTGTTTGGTTTCTTTTTCTTTTCTTTTTGTGGTTTTAGGGGTGTCTTTGTTCCTCCTCTATTTCTCTGATGTTTGAAGTGCTGTTTTCATTGAATTGTGTTTTGTGTGGTAATGTACTGTGTGATGCTCTCAGGTTTGTCTGCTATTGTTGAGTCTCTACCCATAATTATGAGCTTTATATTTTTGTAATATTATTCTTGTTTTTACAATTCCTTAATTTATCCTCATTTTGGAATACCTTTTATTTCACTCTCATATGTAAGGAATGGTTTTGCTGGATCTAGGATTCCCAGTTAGCAGATATTTTTCTTTCAGCATTTTATATATGTCATGCCTCCCTGTCTTCTTGTTGGCATGGTTTCTTCTGAAATATCTGAACTTATATTTATCAGTTTTCCTTTGTAGGTAACTGTTCTTTTTTCTCTAGCTGTGCTCAGGATTCTCTCGTTTAACTTGAAATTGGAAATTTTGACTATTATATGTCATGATGTTTTTCTTGTGGTATCGGTCTTATTTATGGTTCTCTCAGCTTTTTGAATAGTTATTTTACCCTTCTTTGGGATGTTGGAAAATTAATCTTCCATGATTTCTCTTTTTTTCTTTTTGCTTTGGTATCCTGATGAAACATAGGTTGTGCCTCTTGATAGTGTTCCACATAAAGCTTTCTTCTGATTCTTTCACTTTTTGAATTGATTGGACTCTCTATTCTATTCTGAGTGATTGTTTTTGAGCTCACTGATTTGATTTTTCTTTTCTTTTAATCAATTCCTTAGCCCTTTAGTTATGTTACCTAATTCTATTATCTCATTGTTTTTCTTCTGAGATTTATTTTGGTTTAAGGATTTTCACTTTTCAATTTCTTCTGTTGCTCTCATGAGTGACCCTCCTATCTCCTGAAGAGAAATAAACATTGCAAGAGTTAAGGTTTATTGATTGTTCCAAACTGGCTAATAAATACATGTGGGATTAATTGAAGGGTGGAGAGATAAATGGCTTGGTGAGCCTCGCCCTTCTAGTTTTTGGGTCTCTTGCTCTCTGATGGTCAGAACAGGGTGCAGCTGCCTTAGCCAGTTACCTGCGTCACCTGGCAAGGCTCACTTCCTGTGAGACATCTCTGAGGAGAAGCTACATGGATTTACCCTGATGCAGCCCTGGGTGCTAGAGAAGTCATGTGGAGACCCCTGCCAGCACTGAGTAGCTTACACTGCCAGTGGATTCCAAGACATTTTACCCACTGGCCTGTGACCCTCCTGCATTCGGCATCATTGTGTGTGTTTTGTGGGTTTAAGGAGGCCTTTGTAGATCGGTGTCTGGCATATGAGCTATGTCAGACTTATGGGCTTGGACTGGACTGGGTTGGGATGCTTTCTGAATGTACATTTACCCTATATATAAAACTCTTATATAAATATGAGTTTCTGTGGATTTGTTTCTCTAAGTTTACCCAGACTAACACAAACATCATTCTTCTGAATTTTGTTTCTGGTAATTCAAGGGGCCATTCTTCAGGGGTCTCCACTGAGTTAGGGTAATTTTTGGTTGTGTGTTTTTCCATGATTTGTGGGTGGGGGTGGAATTTCCTGTGGTTTAGTTCTGTTTCCAACCATTGTGCTGCAGCTTCTAGTGGTGAAGGGGTTGTTGGGTCATTTAGGGGTAGTTAGCTTGATCTAGTGACATGGGAGCTCTCTACTTGGAGCCATAAAACTTACTACGGTGCAAGGGTAAAAGAAGAAAAAGGTGGGTGAATGTGGAAAGTAGGGGGGCATTGGATAGAAAAGAAGATAAAAGTAATGGTAGTAATAATATGCATATGTCCAAAAGGCCTATAGGTTTTAAAACATAATAGGGAAAGTGTTTTAAGAGGGATAATAAGAATAAATAAGTTTCAAGGACACATTTCACTAGAAAATAGAGAACAAAAATAGATAATTCATCGGAGAAGAGAAAATATAGGCAAGTATTCAGATCAGAAGAATATTTATGTATGCATCTGTATATGTTTATAAAAAGAGGCATAATAAAAGGGAGAAGAGGGAGCAGGAAGTAAAGGAGAAAAAGGTTAGTAGAAAAAAACATGAAAAAAATAAGCAAGAAAAAAGTGTGCATTTCCAGTGAAAAGGAGACAAAAGAGACAAAAGACTAAAGTGTGGCTTCGGTAGGGGTAATGTTGTTCTGTTGCTAGGGCAGGTCTATGCACTTAAAAGAAAAACAAAAGAAAAAACCCATGTTTGGGTCAGCGTGCCAGAATATACGGACCTATCTGTTTTGCCGGGGGATGAATCTGTATTCTGAGGAAGGTGAGTTTGCTCCAGAAGAGAATGTAGATGAGAATAAGAATAAAATAAGAAAAAATATTATGATAAAACAAAGGCTAAAATTCAAAGAAAATAATGTAAAAGTAAAATTGCTTTGTGGGTGGGAATTCCTGCTCTGTTTGTTATGTTATTAAGTGAACTCATGTGCTGCATATGGTTGGGGGTGGCAGGTCATGTGGAGGACTACACTGGAGACCAAAGCAAGAAAGTTGGAAGAGAGGGGGGAAAAAGCAAAGTATAGGTTGGCTACTGGACTTTCAAAGCTGCTCATGCTTCTGGTCAGTGATGAAGGGGAATCTGTCAGCAGGCATTGCTGCTCTCTCACTTTAAGGAAATTTGGTCTACTTAGCTTTTTAAAAAAAAATCATTTTATTAGGGGCTCATACAACTCTTATCACAATCCATACACACATCAATTTTGTAAAGCGCATATGTACATTCATTGCCCTCATCATCCTCAAAACATTTTCTCTCCACTTAAGCCCCCAGCATTAGGTCCTCAGTTTTCCCCTCCCTCCCCGCTCCCCCCTCCCTCACAAGCCCTTGATAGTTTATAAATTGTTATTTTGTCATATCTTGCCCTGTCTGACGTCT
>NW_022109980.1:8829295-8836194 GCF_000313985.2 Echinops telfairi
TGTTTTCTCCTCCAGATTGTTCATCCAGCCTGTCCTATCCAGACAGACCTGTGGAGACAACAACATGCACAAAAACAGGACAGAGCAAAACCAAGCAACAATGTACAACAAAACAGCAACAACATCAAGCTACTTAGCTTTTAAGTTGATTTTCTCACTGCCAGAAAGTACAGGGTAGCCCTCCTCATGAAACCCCTTCAGTAGTTGCAGAAGCGTCCTTCCCATGCTTGTGATCTACAGTCATATTTCCCTGTCTCCTCTACATAAGCTTTTAGGTGAAAAGGGCAATTCTGATAAAATGCATACACACACACACACACATTTGGAAAATCACTAATTTTCATGCTACTCATTTTTACAGGTGAGACAAAGGATCCCTACAAAGTTTAAGTGATAGAGTCATTTAAAGGCACAGCTGGAGCCAGGACAGTTAGGTACCTTGAATTGCAGTCTACTGTGAATGCTCTAAGAGGCCTGGTGGAGTAGTGGTTATGTGTTGGGCTGCCAGCCTCACGGCCGCCAGTTCCACACCACCAGCAGCTCTGAGGGTGAAAGACTGGGCATTCTACTCTTGTCAACAGTGACAGGCTTAGAAATCCACAGGAGGTTGCTATTAGTGAGCATTGACTCGATGGCAGTGAGTTCGGTTTGGCTGGTTTACTCTATGATACCCTAGTTAATTATATAATTGTTATCAACAGTGTTATTAGAATTAGACTCTGGGTGGAGTAAACAGTTTGGACCTGACCACTAGCCAAAAGGTTGGCAGTTTGAATCCATCTAGCAGTACTGTAGAAGAAAATCATGGCAATCCACTTTTAAAAGATTATAGCCATTGAAAACCCTATACAGCCCAGTTCAATTATGATACGTGGGTTTGCCCTGCATTGAAATCCACCTGGCATACTTTTTTAGTAGTATAAGCAGTGTTGAAGTTGGGAACAACAAAATTAGAGAAGCAAAATATATTAACTGAAAACGTTCTTGAGTAGACCAAGATATTTTGGCCACTCTTCTTGAAGAGAACACAAGGTAGGAAGATGTAAATGATTACCTTACCTCTATATTATTATCCAGTTTCCCCAACTCCCCAAATATGTCATGGCTTGAAGAGAAATCTCTTCATAGAACATTAAATGTTACATGTTCCTTGGCAAGAGAATGACCTATGTTTTGAAATAGTCTTCAAAACATTTCATTGTATAAGTCAATCAGAAACTGCTTAATATCACTTAAATATATATACTCAGAATATTACTATATGTGGCTAGGTAAGATACAGTAGTTCTGCCTTGCAGAAATTATTTCATTGTCAAAAGATCAGAGTTGACCCTGAAGGAGACTTATACTTTCAAAAAGGTTCATTTTATAGAATGATATTTGGATTGATGTAAGGATCGTATGATCTCATTGTAGAAAAAACATGTGCTTCTAATTTCATAGAAATTGTTCTGTGGTATATGAAAGTTCTATGACAGTGTACTGGTGAAGAAATAGAGTTGAGTATAGACTCTATCTAACCAATGACATCCAAGGTTTAATGGGTTGCTCAAACAGTACCAAGTTGCATGTGTCAGTAGAGTCGACAGACTCCAGATTTTCATAACTGAGCTTTAAGAAAGATGAACACACACACACACAAATCATAGTAGAACTAATAAGTTGAGCAAGACCATAAATTGGAGGATTAATAAAAGTCAGTTGTATATCTATTTCTTAACAATAAACAACTTAAAATAGAATTAAGACAAGTATTCCTTTGAAGTAGTATCAAAAGGAATAAAGTACCTAGGAATACATTTAACATAAGAAATAAAAGATTTGTACACTGACACTATATAAAACTGGTGACAGACATTTAGGCAGTACTCAATGATATTGCCACTTCTCTTCCAGACCACTGCAATAAAATAAATATTGCAATACAGTGAGTCACACGCATGTTTTAGTTTCTCAGTGCATATAAAATAATGTTTATAAGCTACTGTAATCTATTAAGTATCCAATAGCATTATGAAACAATTTTGTATATTTTGAAAATTACAAATATGTGACAAAGAAACATGAAGTGAACACATCTTGGATAAGTGTTGCCAATATTCTTGTTATATAACAGGTTACCACTAACCTTGAGTTTGTTAAAAAAAACAGTGGTATTTTCAAAGCTCAATAAAGTGAAGGCCTACTAATAAAAAAAGAAAGAAGGAAAGGAGAAAGCAAGAAGAAAAAAGAGATGAAGACATCTCTGAGGGGCACAGGCCAGAGTGGACTATGTTTCCCAAAGTGTGCAATACTGCCGCTCCGGGACACTGGATTAACTAAGGGACTGTGACAGGAGATCTCACTGCCATCAAAGAAAACCAGAAGACACAGTAGAACTGCCCTTGTGGGCTTCATAGACTAAGTCTTTACAAGAATAGAAAGCCTTACCTTTGTCCCACAGAAGAGCTGGTGGTTTCAAACTGCTGACCTTGTGGTTAACAGCCCATTGTGTAACCATTATGCCACCATGGGTTATAGTACAAACATTTTTAATTACCAGAGGAGCAGGGTTGTGTGTTTTTTTTTTCCTGAGAAAGGGGTGGTAGGTCAAAGAAGTTTGGGAACCTATGACCTAAATGAATTTGAGGGTTATTTGCTTCTAAGGATTACTATGGATATATTTTACTTTCCACCTGATCTCCAAAAGCAGCCCTTGGTAGTCCTCTGTCTCTGATCGCAACTCTAGACCGCCTGTGGTAGTCCTCTGTCTCTGATCGCAACTCTAGATCGCCTTGACATCTCTTGTGTAGCTGAAGTACACGAACCTAGGCCTGAATTTGACTCTTTGGAAATTAGAAATTGATGTTCAGCTTTTTTAATTTGACTTGGCACTAACTACTTAAAAAATCATTTTATTGGGGGCTCATACAGCTCTTTTCACAATCCATACATACATCCATTGTGTCAAGCACATTTGTACATTTGTTGCCAAGATCATTTTCAAAACATTTTCTTTATGCTTGAGCCCTGAGTATCAGTTCCTCATATTTTTCTCTAGTCTAGCTGGATTTGTAAGGTAGAATTGGGGTCATGATAGTTGGGGGGAAAGCATTGAAGAACTAGAGGAGAGTTATATGTTTCATCACTGCTATACTGCACCCTGACTGGCTTGTCTCTTCTTTGTGACCCTTCTGTAAGGGGATGTCCAGTTGCCTACAGATGGGCTTTGGGTCTCCATTCCTCACCCCCACTCATTTTTCTTTGATGCCTGATACTTGATCACATCAACACTTCATGATCACCCAGGCTGCTGTACTTCTTCCATAAGGACTTTGTTGCTTCTCAGTTAGATGGCCGCTTATTTATCTTCAAGCCTTTGAGATCCCAGACACTATATTTTGATAGCCAGGCACCATCAGCTTTGTTTACCACATTTGCTTATTCATCCGCTTTGTCTTCAGCCATCTGTTGGGAAGGTGAGCATCATGGAATGCCAGATTAGTAGAAGAAAGTGTTCTTCCATTGGACACTAACTACTTTTAACCCACTATATGACTAAGAAAGATTAAGCATGAATCAGATAAATTGTAATATTCCTTCAGTGCACTAAATACAATTTGATAAAGGCTCTAAGCCTTTCTGATATTACTCAGATATCTAACCCCAACCCCCAAAGATTACATCCTCCTTTTCTTTTTTTTATTAGGTACTTTTATTGGAGGCTCTTACATCTCTTATCACAATCCATACATTCATCCAGTGTGCCAAGGACATTTGCACATATGCTGCCATCATCATTTTCAAAGCATTCTCTTCCCACTTGAGCCCCTGATATCAGCTCTCCATTTCTTCCCCCTCCCTCACTTGCCTGTCTCACGAATCCTTGATAAGTTATAGATTATTATTTTCATATCTTACATCTTTCTCTGTTGCCCCTCATCCACTTTTCCATTGTTTATTCCCCTGAGAGGGGGTTATAGATTGATCTTTATGATCAATTCCCCCTCCCCCCCCTCCCTCCCCTAATCCTCCTGGTATCTCTACTCTCATTTTTGGCCCTGAGGGGTTTATCTATCCTGGATTCCCTGTGTTGCGGGCTCTTATCTGTAGCACTGTGCATGTTCTGGACTAATCCGATTTGTAAGGTAAAATTGAGGTCATGATGGTGGGGGGAAGGAAACACCAAAGAACTAGAAGAAAGTTGTGTGTTTCATTGGTGCTATACTGCACACTGATTGGCTCATCTCTTCCCTGCGACCCCTCTGTGAGGAGATGTCCTATTGTCTACAGATGGGCATTGGGTCTCCACTCCATGCCCGCCTGCCATTCACCTTGGACATGATTTTGTTCTGGGTCTTAGATGCCTGATACCTGATCCAATCAACACCTCATGATCACACAAGCTGGTGTGCTTCTTTCGTGTGGGCTTTGTCATCCTCCTTTTCTTTTCTTTTTCAGTTCCTTTGTGTCTTCTGCCCATCAGGTGAACCGAGCTCTTTGCCATATTCTACCAGAATCACTCAAAACTCTCCTTTCAGCCAGCGTCTGAAAAAGGCTAATCTGCATTTAAATGATCTGATTTAGCTTTCCACACTGATAAAAACCATAGCAAAATGACAGAAGTCTTCTTCCCTTAGCCTGAGCAGAGTCCAAAAGGAATATCATGAGGAACTGATTACAAGCTCTCCTTGTTCAGATACTCTTTGTACAATTTCAACAACATCTAGGGTTTTTTGTTGTTGTTTTGACTTTATACTACAGGGGTTCGGTATATGGAACAGCTTTAAATATTACAAGACTAAGAATGTTTGGGGGGAAAAAACATAGTAGAATTATAGCTCATTAATGGAACATAAGATTAGAGGGGTAGATCAACTCCCTGATATTTCAAGGTGAAGAAGAGCAACCATTTTCTACTTTAAACCTGTCCCGAATATTTCCACCAGAAGTATAACCGAAAATTGATCAATTAAGATAGTTGGCATGGGGATGGTAAGGTCTCATTTTTTGTTTGTTGGGTGTTTTGTTTTTTTCCCTAACTCAATAGTTACTCATAGCCATTGCATCAACTCCAATCATAATGGCCCTATAGACTAGAGTAGAACTGTCCCTGGGGGTTTCCATGACTGTAACTCAAAAAAAAAAAAAAGAGACTCTTTACAGGAGTAGAAAACCTTACCTTTCTCCTTCAGAGCGGCTTGTGGTATAGAACTGCTGACCTTGCATTTAGCAGCCCAACACATAACCCACCAGTTCTCCTAACCCAAACTTACTGCCACTGAGTTGATTATGACTCACAGTGATCCCATGGAACAGGGTAGAACTGTCCCTGTGTGTTTTTGAGACTGTAACTCGTTATGGGAGAAGAAAGCCCAGTCTTACTCTTTTTGAGTCTGGTGGTCTTGAACTGCTGACCTTGAAGTTAGCAGCTCAAAATATAACCAACTCCCCCACCAGGGACCTTTACCACAATTTTTTTTGGTGGGGTGGGGAGAATTATTAGCAAGATGAAAAAATATAGTTCAAACCAGAACCCAAATTCACTGAGTTAATTGTGACTTAGTTAGAATTGAGTCAATTCTAACCCATAGAGGCCCGTTAGGAGAGAATAAAACTCCCCCTGTGGATTTCTAGGAGTGTAATTATTTACAAAAATAGGAAGCCTTATCTATATAATAATAATACAGAAACTATGCGTATATGTGTTTATCTATGTCTGTCTGTGTGCATATATATATGTATATATTTATATATTTTTCCCCCTAAATTTATCAATGGGACTTAAATGTCATCTTCACTAGTGTTCTGATAGGAGTAGGAAATTCATCCAACTAACTGTAAAGTATGAGCCTGTATTAGGAGCTGAGTGGAACTTTGGCTCCTAATGCGGCTAGTTCAGCGGTTCTCAACCTGTGGGTCACAACCCCTTTGGGGGTCGAATGACCCTTTCACAGGGGTCGCCCTATTCATAACAGTAGCAAAATTACAGTTATGGATTAGCAACGAAAATAATTTTATGGTTGGGGGACACCACAACATGAGGAACTATATTAAGGGTCATGGAATTAGAAAGGTTGAGAACCACTGCTCTAGTTCAATCTGCAAGTGGAAAGAGTGTGCACACAAGACACTTCATTATCCATACAATAGGCTATAAATTAGTTGCACAGCATCTGCGTTGCATTAGATGCCATGGGCCTCTAACAGGTTGGTGTAATATATAGATCATTTAAGTGACAATAGTTATAAGTTATAGATGGACAGCTCTATTTTGAACAGCCAATGTGCTCCCTCTTTACCCAATTTTCAATATGAAAAATCACCACCGAATATCAAAAATGTCTTCATGGAACATCAGCTCTGATCTGAGGGATTTGTCATGTTGTAGCTCATCAATTTCAAGAACACTTCATTCATTTGTTCCAGGTTACTGAGACAAAGATTTCACTGAATAATTGATGAAAAGAGAAAACTGTGAGCTACCTTGGACTCAGTTATTATGGTTTTGATTCTACCTTTGTTAAAAGTAACTCCAGTACCAGCCAATCACCACACACCCTAAATTATATAAGAAACAACTTCTCAAAAATTCTGGCTACATGGCTTCCTGATGTTGAAAGATCAGGGTACTGACCTTTCAGTTCTCATTATAGAAGCTTTTAGTGGTACAAATAGACAAAAGGGAATAGATATTCAAGGGTGTGTGTGTGTGTGTATGTGTGTATGACACTATCATTAGAGTATTTCACAACATTTCTAATTGTGCTGTTTGGTGCCATATTTGTTGGCATCGAGTGAGCCTATGTACAACAGAAGAAAACATTGCCAGATCCTGCCTCACTCTCACGGGTATTACTGTTTGCGCCTATTTTTTTTTTAACATTTTATTAGGGGCTCATACAACTGTTATCCCAATC
>NW_022109980.1:8836854-8845062 GCF_000313985.2 Echinops telfairi
AGGGACCAGATGTCAACCCAGTGCTCCAAGGTGTGAATGCAACATGCCGGCGTGGAGTAGGGAGCCAGTGGAGAGGTCTGGGGGGCTGGCCCCAGCCCCAAATACTAATCGAATGCCTGCCCCTCCCCCGAGAAGAATTTATTTCAAAGGACTGTACTGAATCCGCAGCTCCGGGAGAGGGATGTATCTGATTGGAGCACACGGGAGCAGATGACGGGGGAGGAGGAGACACCGTAGCACATCCTGGCCCACCAGACCTTGAGGACGATAAGCCCAATTCGAACAGCCAGTAACAGAGAGGACCACATGGCCAGCCCCACTATGGGACATGATGGCTCTCACTGACCCATGGCCCTGCGGGGGACAACACCAGAAACAGAGTGTGGGAATTGCCCCCGATCTGATCCCCCCACACTGAGGCAAAGCACTGGGTGAATGCAGCCGAACAGCAAGGCAATGGAGCTGCAAGGTCCCCATTGAATGCTAAAGGTGGACTTTGGGGCCAGGCCGTGGTGCTCCAACAGACTGGACTGGAAAACACTCCCAGAGGCCAGAGTTCCTTGACCTAACTACAAGCTTTTCTTTCTTGGTGTGTTTTAATTTGTTCTTTTTCAGTGGTTTGTTCTTGCTGCTGTTTTGTTGTACATTGTTGCTTGGTTTTGCTCTGTCTTGTATTTGTGCATCCTTGCTTCTAAAGAACATTCTGAATGTACTTTCTCACAGATAGATTTGTTCATTTATCTGGAAATTTATGATATCCATTCAGTATTCATCACCAGCACCATCATTCAAAGTCATCGATACTTCTTTGCTCATTTTTCACTGTCCAGCTTTTCAAGGCATTGGAGGTGATTGAAAAGACCATGGTTTCTGCTTTGGCAATTTAGTCTTCAAAATGACATCTTTGCTTTTTAATGCTCTAAAGAAGGATTTTGCCACCTATTTCCCTAATGCAATGCATCTTGTGATTAGTTGACTGCTGCCCCCATGGGCATTGATTGTGAAACTAAGTTCATTAAATCTTTGACGACTTCAATATTTTCTCCATTTATCATAGTGTTATCAACTGTCCATTGTGAGGAATTGTTTTCTGTACATAGAAGTGTAATCCATCCTGACGGCTGTAGTCCTCAATCTTCATCACTAAATACTACAAGTTCTCATGTTTTTAGTAAACAAGGTTGTATAATGTGAATATCACAGGTTTTTAATAAGGCTTCCTCCAATACTGAAACACACCTTACCTGATTTTAAATGATGCAGTCCCACGTGTTCTGTTCCAGTAATTACCCTTTGGCTTATATACAGGTTCCACATTCTCATAATTAAGAGTTCAAGAATTTTCATTCTTCCCAATATTACCCATAATTTGTTATGATTCAAACAGTCTAGTACCTTTGTACAATAAATAGAACATAGATAAACACCTTTTTGGTTTATCACTGCTTTCAACAAAGATGCATCTGATGTCAGCACTGATATCCCTTGTTCCATATTCTCTTCTGAATTTAGCTCGATACTTGGCAGTTACCTGTCTATGTACTGCTGCAATCTTTTTAATTAAAAAAATTACTTGCATTTTATTTCATAATGCCCAAATTCTGGTGAGTCATCTTTGGAATGGATACCAATATGATTTTTTCCCACTTAATCAGTTTGCTGTTTTCCAAACTTCCTAACATAGAAGAGTGAGCACCACAAACATTTCATGTGTTTGTTGAAATATTTAAATTATTATTGCTTGACAATGCTTTGGTGGATCTTGGACTTCTTGCTTAAATACCATATATTCTTGGTTTTAGGCTACCTCCTGAAATGGTTGGATTATAACCAATTCTTTTTGGTAAAATGATTCTGTGTGTTCCTTCCATATTCTTTGGATGCTTTCAGCATAATTCTATATATTGACCCCAGAAACTTTTAATACCGTAATGCCAGGCTTGAATTTTGTCTCCAGTTCTTTCAGTTTGATAAATGCGGATTGAAGTGTCCCTTTTGGTTTTCTCAATTCAAACACCTTGCATATCCCATTATACTTTATATTTTGTCTTCTTGAGCCACCCTTTGAAATCTTCTGTTCAACTTGTTTACTTACACTTTCTTTTACCTACCTTCAAGACCAAGGTTCAGAATCTTTTTGAAATCCATTTTTGTGTTTTCTTTCCTTCCTCTCTTTTAAATTAAATTTTACTTTATCCATGTATGATATCCTTGATGTCATTACACAACTCATCTGGCCTTGAGTCATTAATTTTACTCTTGAGATGGTCTCTAAATTCAGGTGAGATATACTCACAGTCTTATTTTGGCTTTTTAGTTTTCTTCAGCATTGATCTGAAACTGTACATGGGTAATGGATAGTCTGTTACCCAGTTGGCCCCTAGGTATTTTCTGATTTATGTGCCATTATCTCCTTGCACAGATGCTGTCAATTTTATTCCCATTGATTTGATCCCCAAAGGTCTATGTGTGTCTTGCCATGTATGCCATTTATCAAAAGGTTTTCAATGAGTAGGTGATTGGTCTTTCAAAATTCTATCATGCCGTTTCTGGTGCCGATTCTATCACCGAGGCCATATTTTCCAAGTACCAGTCCTTTATCTCTCTTTCCAACTTTCAAATTTTAATCACCAGAAAGTATGAATGCATCTTGACTGAATAGTTTAGGATGTTCAGACTGTAGACGTTGGTAGAATTTTTCACTTTATTTATGGTTTCAATGGTTAGTGGGTAAATTGAAATAATAGTAATATTCACTGGTCTTCCTGGTAGGTATATGGACACTTTCCTATCACAGACAGTATTCGACTTCAAGCTATATCTTGAAATGTTCTTTTTGACAATAACAACTACAATGCCATTGTTCTTGAATACGTCATTCCTGACATAGTAAATTATATGATTGTCTAGCACCATGGACAAAAGTAATCCATTCCAACTCATAAACGCTTTCAAAAATTTGAACTCACTGCCATGGAGTTGATGCAGACTCACAGTGACCCTATAGGACAGAGCTGAATTACCCCATATAAGATATAGGTATTTTAAAATTTTGTTTCCTTTCTTACTACTTCCAATTTTCCTGTATCAATCGCTGGCTGTGTTGTTCTTCAGGGCCATCAAGTCCATTCCGACCCTTAGTGACTTTATGCACAACAAAACAAAACGCTTCCTGGTCCTATGCAATCCTCACAATTGTTCATAGCTTGACCCCATTGTTGCAGCCACTGTGCCACTCCATCTCATTGGGAGTCTTTCCTTTTGGAGCTGCCCCTCCACTTTGCCAAACATGATGTTCTTCTCTAAGGACTGGCCTTTCCTTACATGTCCCAGTATGTAAGATGAAGTCTCCTCATCCTTGCCTCTAAGGAGTCCTCTGGCAGTATTCTTCTGAGACAGATTTGTTTGTCCTTTTGGTACTCTCAATATTTTTTTCAATAGTCTTCACCAATTTAAATACTTAGCTTCTTCTTCAGTCTTTCTTATTCTATGTCCAACTTTCACAGGCATATGAAGCTGTTGAAAATACCATGGCTTGGGTCAGGTGTACCTTAGTCCTCAAAGTATTACCCTTTCTTTTCAGCATAAAGAAACCTTGTGCAGCAGAGGTAAAGTATCTTTTGATCTCTTGACTGCTGCTTCCATGGGCAGTGATTGTGGATCCAAGCAAGACAAAATCCTTGACAACTTCAATCTTTACTTCGTTTATCATGAGGTTATCTATTGGCCCAGTTGTGAGGAGTTTGGTCTTCTTTACATTGATTCATAATCCATTCTGAAGGTGGCAATCCTTAATCCTAATCAGCAAAGGCGTCAAGTCTCCCTCACTTTCAGCAAAATTTGTCATTTGCATATCTCAGGTTGTTAATAAACCTTCTTCCAATCCTCCTGCCACATTATTCTTCATATAATCTATGATGGGAGGATACAACACTGACAGACACCTTTCCTGATGGATATCCATGCAATTTTCCGTGTTCTGTTTACACAAGTGTCTCTTTATCCATGTATAAGCTGTAGATGAGCACAATTCTGAAATTCCCACTACTCTAAAGGCTATCAATAGTTTGCAATGATCTGCACAGTTGAAAGCCTTTGCATACTCATTGAAACACTAATGACTATCTTTCTGTTATTCTCTGCTCTCAGCCAAGAAACACCTGGCATCAGCAATGCTATCCCTAGTTCCATTTCCTTTTCTAAATACGGCCTGCACTTCTGGAAGCTCCTTGTCAATGTACTGCTGAAATTGTTGTTGGATTATCTTCAGCAAAATTTTGCTTGCATGTGATATCAATGATATTATTCCACAGTTTGAGAATTCTGTTGGGTCATCTTTCTTTGGAAATGAGTACAAATATGGATCTCTTCCAGTTGGTTGTCCAAGCAGCTGTCTTCCAAATTTCCTGGCGTAGACAAGAAAGTGCTTCTAAGACTCCATCAGCTTGTTCAAACACTATAATCTATATTCCATCAATTCCTCGTTCCTTGTTTTGGGCTAATGCTTTCAATGCAGTTTGCACTTCTTCCTTTAGCACCGTGGGTTCTTGCTCATATGCTCCCTCCTGAATTGGTGGCATGTGGACAAGTTCTTTTCAGTAGAGGTACACGGTGTATTATTTTCATATACTTTTTATTTTTCCTGCCTCATTTCAATATTTTAACCCTTCCAATCTTTCAATTGTGCAACTCTGAGTTTGAATTTTTCCCTTTGTTCTTTCAGTATAAAATATACTATATTATTCCTTTTTTGGTTTTAAAACTTTAGGGCTGTGCACATTTCATTATAATATTTGACTTTGTCTACTTGAACTGCCTTTGAAAATTTCTGTTCAGCTCTTTGACTTCATCACTTCTTCCACTGCATTGGATACTGTATGATTAAGAGCAAGTTTCAGAGTCTTTTCTGACACCCACTTTCATCTTTTCTTTCTTTCCTGTTTTTTAATAACCTTTTGCTTTCTTTATGAATGATATTCTCCTTTTTTTGTTTTTGGTATATTTTCTTCTAAGAATTTTATTTGAACGACTACATTTATCTCATGGATCCATTTTAAGTTGAATGTTTAAAAATAATTTTATTGGGGGCGGTTCTTACAAATCTTGTAACAATCCATCTTTCAGTAGTATTAAGCACACTTGGACATATGTTGCCATCAGTATTTCCAAAACAATTTCCTTTTACTTGATCCCTTGGTATCAGCTGTTCTTTTTTCCGCCTCCCAGCTCTCCATTCTCATGAAACCTTGATCAATTATATATTATTATTGTTGCTTCATGTCTTGCACTGTCAGTTGTCTCCTTTCACCCACTTTTCTGTTATTCATCCTCCTTGGAGGAGACAGCTACATATCCAACCTTGAGATGGGTTCCCCCTTTCTCCCCCTCACCCTCTCCCCCACCAGCCCTCTAACCTCATTATATTGCTACTCCCACTACTGTTCCTGAGGGTTTTAGCTGTCCTGAATTCCATGTGTTGAGAGCTCTTATCTTTACCAATGTGTGTACTCCAGTCTAGCCAAATTTGTAAGGTATAACTGAGTCATGGTAGTGGTGGGGAGGAAGTATTCAGGAACTACAGGAGTGATGTGTGTTTTCTCAGTGCTATTTTGCACCCTGGTTGAATCGTCCCTTCTTTGTAACCCTTCTGTGGGGGGATGTTCAATTGTCTACAGGTGGGCTTTGGGTCTCGACTCCAACCACCTTCTTTCACTTCAATGTAACTGTTTTGGATCTTTTGGTACCTAATACTTGATCCCATTGATACCTCATGATCTCACAGGCTGGCCTGCTTCCTCCATGTGGGCTTATTTGATTCCCTGCAAGATGGCTGCTTGTTTAACTTCAAGTCTTTTAGATCCCAGATACTACATCTTTTGATAGCTGTACACTATCTTCTTTCTTCTTCACATTTGTTTATGCACCCATTTTATCTTCAGTGATCATCTCAGGAAGATGAGTATCAAAGAGTGCCAGGTTATTAGAACAAAGGGTTCTTGTGCTAAGGGAGGCCTTGAGTAGAAGCCTAATATCCTTCTCCTTCCTTAATACTAAACCTATAAATATATGTACTACTTTTCTCTATTTCCTTTCACTTTCCTCTTATCCCACTAGCATGCTCATCTTCCATTTAGCGCTCAATCATTCCTCTCAGCTACATTGCACTTGATCAAACCCTCCTCACCATTAATTTTAGATCTTTTATTGTTCCTTTATCCCTGAGTTTGTTGGCGCCCCACTCCCCTTCCCTGCCTCCTCCTCCCCCATGTCCCCCCAAGAAACGCTGATACTGTTGTTTTCTCCTAGGGATTGTTTGTCCTTCCTATCTTGTATAAACAGGTATAGAGTGAAAGAAAATGAAAATCAAACAAAAACAAAATGGAAAAAAGTTTAAAACAAATAGATAATTCTAGGTCTGTCTGTTGACCCATATGTATGTTTTCCAGTCAAGTCTGATAAGGTGCCAAGCCCTGTCCCCTGAGTCAGAATTCTATGTGAATGATATTTTTGATGTCATCCCATAGCTCATCAGTCTTCTGTCATTATTGTTCAATGGAGCAAATCTGTTCTTGAGATGTTCTCAAAATTCTAGAAGGATAGAGTCAAGGTCATAATTTTGCTATTGTGGACTTGTTTTGATTTTCTTTATCTTCAACTTCAATTTATATATGAGCAATTCATGGTCTGTTCCATATTCAGACCCTGGTATGGTTTTAATTGCTACTATTGAGCTTCTTCTTTTCCCACAAATGTAGTCAATTTTATTTCGGTATGCTCCATCTGGAGAAGTCCATGAGTATAGTCACATTTGTGTTGTTGAAAAAGGTATGTACTATGAACAAGTCGTTGGTCTTACAAAATTCTATTACCAAGACCATATATTTTTTCTTTTTAAAAACAGTTTTATTGGAACATAATCCAAATATTATACAATTCAATAGTTCCATCTTATCAAGAAGAGTTGAACAATCATTACAGAACTTTTTCTCAAAATATTAATTTTTATAGAATTTACAGGGTACATTTACAAATAATCGAAATCTACTTTCAAATAACACTCTACTACTCCATGGATAGTGTTGTTACCTTAAAGCATAGTGTTCTCAATGATCTCATCATTTATAACATTGCTAACATTCTTGTAACGTCTCTATAGGTATATTGTTATACATATCTAGTATCTAGTCGTTTAAGATTGAACTCTTTCACTTAGAAGTGAAAGAGTATTCATTACTCTTTTTAAAAAAATCATTTTATTGGAGGCTTGTACAACTCTTATCACAATCCATACATCCATCCATTGTATGCCAAGACTATATTTTTCAACTACTATTCCTTTCCTTCCTATTTGTTTCTTACTTTTGCATTCCAATCGCCAATAATTATCAGTGCATCTTGATTGCTTATTTGATTGGTAGAATTCTTCAGTATCTTCATCACTAGCTTTGGTGGTTGGTGCATAAATTTGAATCATAATTGTATTAATTGACTTTCCTTGTAGGTGAGTAGATATAATATTATCAGACAGCACTTTACTTCAAAATTGATTTTGAAATGTCCATTTTGGCTTCAATGTAATTCCATTCTTCTTGATTGTGTCAATACTGGCATAGTAAACTATATGATTTTTTTATTCGAAATGGCCACGCAAAGTTCATTTCAGCTCAATGACGCCTAGGATAACAGTCTTTATGCATTCTGCTTCATTTTTTATCACTTCCAAATTCCCCAAGGTTAATAATTTATATATTCCAAGTTTCAATTATTAGATTTTTGCAGCTGTTTCTTCTCAGCTTGTTTCCCATCAGCAAACATGGACTCCGAAGACTCCAGTCCCACATCTTTTACTCCATTCACATCACCATGGTTGACTATACTTTGAGAAATCAGCTCCCTCTCAACCACATTTTAAGTGTCTTCCAACCTGAAGACCCTATCCTTTCGGCACTGTCTCCAACAATGTTCTGCTTCCATTCTTTTTTTTTTTTTTAATGTTAGGGCCTTTTATTCTAAAATTATTTTGTTCTGTTTAGGAAACTGATACTGAACTTTCATCATCTTGCATTAAAAATACACTCTTTACATGTCTTTGGAGGTCTAATTATCTATCCTTTTCTTTTTTTTTTTTAACATTTTATTAGGGGCTCATACAACTGTTATCCCAATCCATACACACATCAATTGTGTAAAGCGCATTTGTACATCGTT
>NW_022109980.1:8845619-8865143 GCF_000313985.2 Echinops telfairi
CCCCCCCCACCCCCCTGCCGCCTCCAGATCAATAACCATCAAATCACTACTTATTCTGGAAAATGATTCAATCAAGATGTGCATTTGCCATTCCAGCTTTTATTTCCTGAGGTATGATTAACAAAAAATGTCTATAGGTGTTTGCACTATCGAACCAAATTCACTGCCACTGAGTCAATTCTGATGCATATCAACCCTATACGGCAGGGTAATACTATCTCTGTTGGTTTCCAAGACTCTATATATTTCCAAGACTATAAAGCCCCATCTTCCTCTCTCAGAGCTGCTTGAGGACCTGAACTGCTGACCTTGTGGATGCCAGCCCAATGTAGAATCCACTGTGCTATCAAGGTCCCTAACTAGTACTATAATTTCCATTAAATAAGTGGGAGATCTCTATGTCTTGAGAGGCAAGAAAGCTGCTCCTCCCATGGTGAATATCTAAATGGGCAGCAGCAGGTAGGTCATAAGCGGGTAAGCAAACATACAGGATTGAGTGTCCAGAAGTTTATAATGTCAGAAAAACGTAAGTAGATTTTAACTTTAACACTAAAATAGAGATTCTTTGTTCATTGTCTTTTTTTTAAATCCTAATAGATTACTAGCCCTTGGGTGGTGAACAGGATTAACATGCTTGGCTGCCAGTCAAATGGATGGAAATTTGAATCCATTCCTAAGGCTCCTCAGAGAAAGACCCTTTAAATTTACTTCATTGAAAACCCTCTGGAACACAATTCTACTCTAACTCACCTGGCTTGGAATCGATCTGACAGCACCTGGTTTTCATAATGGATATTAAGAGCCTTCAGTTCATAAGGATCATCATTGTCAGAAAGAAGTCAAGTTAGTTTAGTTGAAATTTGCCCCAGCAGGAAACAACAATGACAACAAAAACTGAGACAGAGGTGCTAAAATTATCTGGGTTTCAAGTAGATATATACTTGAACGTCATGTTTCTACTCACATTACTGCTTCAGTTAACACCTCCCTCTTTCTCTTTCTCTTTCTCTTCAATTTCCCCTTCTTTTATTTAGTCCCATTACAAATTCACAAGAAGTAAAAAATGAAGCCACTGGACTCAATAACTTTTAAATTCTGAATAAATAGAAAAAAATGAGGCTAAATGATACTAGACTACTAAAATATACATGTCATGTGAAATAAATAAACAGTATGTAATTAATGATAGCCATTGCATACCTTATTATAGTAAATGACATGGTTTAGATAAAATGAACTTCCAAATTCCTTCGATGTCATCAATAGCTAGCTCTTTTCTGTGAGAAAGTTGCAGTATATGAAGTGAACTGTTTAAAAATAGGAATCTTTTCAACTATGAGCTCTTGTTAAATCAACACAACTTGACAAGAATTAGTGAGGTTCACAAAAATATGTATTGTGAATAGAAAAGAGAAGTTAACAAGATGAGAATAAAATATCTTGAAGATCGTGGGAACACCCATTTACCAGGAATATTCCCTACCCTTAGCAGTACACATGTCCATTATTATTTTTGCCCCATAGTGTACTTGGTAGAGTTCTATCTATCATCACAAAGTCATGACAGGCTAATCAATTCATGCTAGGTTCACATTCACTCTTGGTTCCCTGGAGGTTGAGGTCTCCTAACAGATGATCCATATTGGATTGTCACCATCATCCTTGTCAGCGACAGAGATGAGTTTCCCCTTGAGTTGATTGACCTGCAGATACTATAGCACATCACAAAATTATATCAGGGTGTTAAATCAACATAATTATGTTTACATTGCTCTCAGCAGCCATAGATTTTGCCAAAGTTAAATTACACTTTATATTTCTCATACTTCAAATCCAGAAACCTACATAGTCCTAGCATATTAATTGACATTATTCATATTAAATTGTTTGATTTTTGCCTTTATTTTCCCTCACAGACACAATTAGACCCACCTGTTTCAGTATTCAATGATTTTTTTCTAATTTTAAGGCACCTCAAAATTTAGTATTCAGTTGTTATTGTTTATCTACACTGGATTATATGGATTTAGTGTGTGCAACACATACTAATGTCTGCATAGTGTAGAAAGTGTCTGTGCTATATTTAGAATGTGTTTACATGTTATATATAAACATTCAATTTATTATTTTATATAAAATATTTATATACATTTTATATAACTATGTTATTTTATGCATAATATTTTATACATTACATATGTATTTTTGAAAGCTCTTCAAGTTTCAACATTTTTTTACATAAATAATTTTATCAGGGGCTCTTACAGTGCTTAAAACAATCCACATATCAATTGTATCGTGCACATTTATACATTTTTGCCATCATCATTTAAAAAGCATTTTCTTTCTCCTTGAGCCCTTGGTATCAGCTCCTCTTTATATATTATACACATGTTTATACATTATATATATTATTATATATTATATACATGTGTGCATATGTAAGACTTTTTTACACAGCCATAATTAAAAATTTCTCAAAATTTTTCTTGGGCATCAAAGCAATCATTTCCACACTATT
Source organism: Echinops telfairi (assembly GCF_000313985.2). Lineage (NCBI taxonomy): Eukaryota > Metazoa > Chordata > Mammalia > Afrosoricida > Tenrecidae > Echinops > Echinops telfairi. The sequence goes on from NW_022109980.1 coordinate 8,848,141, forward strand.
ATTAAACTACTCCAATATGCTAAGTGAACAAAATGATTTAAGACAAAAAGATACACAAAAACGGGTTCCCAAATGCTTCTACTTCAGAAGTCCAAAATAATACTGACTACTTAATAGAGAATATTAGGGGCCTAGAGATTTTTATCCCTTGAGATGCAAAATGAATTCTTCAGAGAACTCTATCCTCTATCTGATCTATACATCCAAAGCTGTTTTTTAGCCAATTGATTTTGCCCTTCTGTTCAGACCCTAAACTTTTCCATTTTTTTTAAATTAATTTATTGGGAGCGCATACAGCTCTTATCACAATACATACATCCATCCATTGTGTCAAGCACGTTTGTTGCCCTCATCATTTTCAAAGCATTTTCTTTCTACTTGAGCCCTTGATATCAGTTCCTTAGTCCTCCCTCCTTCCCCCACCTCCATCCCTCACGAACCCCTGATAATTTATAAATCATTATCTTTTTCATGTCTTACACTGACCAACGTCTCCCTTCTTCCACTTTTCTGTTGTCCATCCCCCAGGGAGGGAGTTATATGTAAGATTATTGTGACCGGTTCCCCCTTATTCTTTCAATCTTACTCGAAAAATGCCATGAAAAAAGGAGGTCCTCCACCAAGAGAAAGACAGAATCTGAGAAGAGTTATTTCTTTGCAGGTGAGCCAGGGGACGCTTCTATGTAAGAAAATGCAATTGGATAACCCAGCAATTCAAAACAAGCATTCCAAGAATTTGCCAAGATGACTCAAATGCGTGGATAACGAGAGATATAGGAAAGATAATATTAAACACAATAGTGCTGCATCCCTTCTGGAATTGGTTAGGGGCTTAGTCTTTTTATTAATTGTAGCGCTTAAGCGGCTTCTTTGTGCATAGTTTATTACTCCAATCTTAGGGCTCGAGATGAAGGAAGAAGGCAAATGAACATTTTGTATGGAAATTCATGAAACATCTCAGTTGCTAAGAAAGAACTCATTTATCTTTGACAGAATTTATGGGGCCCATTTCATCTTTGCTGAAAATACACGTGTGAATCCCCAGATCAATTTTTTTGCATTAAGATCTTCAATTTGGCAGAAGCTAAAGTATGAACACTCAGCTTGATCAGTATTGCCTTGACTAGTTGAGATTCTTCACAAATTATAGTTCTAAAAAGTTATATTTGGTTATGGAAAATTTGTAAAAGATTAACTGTGTGAATCTCATAAAAGCAGACCATGTAATTTAACACTGGGTAGATAAAGTGTGAAACTCTAAAATCCCTCATTCACTCTTTTCTAGAAACAGTACAGTTCAAGTCATAACAAAGTGTATTGGGCAAAATTGGTCATGCTTTTCTGAGACTTCAGGAACAAGAGGGTATGTGCCTAATTAAGCATGTATGAATACAATTAAGCAGAAGAAAAATGAGTCATTTCTAGTGAAGCTAAAGTTGCCTAGGGGATATCTTGGCATAGACATAACTTAAAATTCTCTACCAATGAAAAATACATCTCTTATCCATCTGTATTTGAAGTTGTTTTGGATGCTATATCACTGGGTCCAATCCTATGATACTTACTCATGTAGTGCATTATCTACCAAGTAGCCAAGCTAGAAATCTACATTGTAGAGACTAAACCAAACTTAATTCGTTAAATCTTACCTTATCACATCTTGCGTTTCCAATTTGATATACAGATTAAGAAGAGGAATGGTTCCCCAGGTGGCACAAATGTTTAAGCACTCTACTAACCAAAAGATTTGTACTTCAAACTGCCCCAGAAGTGCTGGAGAAGAAAGGCCTAATGATCTATTTCCAGAAGGTCACTGCCATGAAAACACGATGGAGGGCAGCTCTACTCTGCAATCCATGGGGTCAAGGGGAGTCAGAACCAATTCAAAGGCAACTATTTTGGGGGTTTTCTTTGCTTATTTTGACTTGAAGTAAAAGTTATGGTTTATGGTTCATGTCTTAGAATGTTTTAAAGAATGGTTAAAATACAACTGGACTATAAATTTCTTGTGGACAGGGAACAAGTCTTACTTGTATCTGTATCCTCAGTGCTTAGATAAGTGATTGAATAAAAATAGGGGTTTAATAAGTGGATATTGTTACAACTAATCAAATATTAAATGAATCTGAAATACCTGAAGAAGGGACATGTAGGCATGGCTTAATATTAACTGCAACACATTACTGACAATTAGATGCTAGGATGCATAGGATAGAAAAAAAGAGGGCAAGGAAAAATAAGCCCACTTAGTAAGGTTAAAGGATGGTAATATCAACAGAAGACATCAAGTCCAGGCATTAAAACATCAGAATGAGTTGCTAAATTCATCTTGAATTACCATTTTGTTCAAGAAATAGCATCAGACAATTATTTTCACCTTCTGCCTAAAGCACAAACTGTTCAAATGTGCCCTTAATTTTTTTTTCACTTTCTTTCCCCTTTGTTCCAATGTGAGATAAAGTAGGGACAGTGGGCATGAAAAGAGAGATCATCAATCCTGAGTGTTTGAACAGCATGCTTGGAATGCATTTGATTTCCTCCAACTCCTGAAAACCACTTCTGTTTCCATTGCATTTCCAAAAAACAACAACAATCCTGAATTTGGGGATCTGGTTATTTTGTTCTTCTCTGGCCTCATCCCAACATCTTTCTATAAAACTGTCACCCTCACAGCAAGACATAAGCTTGGCTGGCACTGAGTGCCTGATATCCCAGAAACAAGCTTCCAAAAGTCATTAGCTTGGCAATATGTTTAGCTTACCCACATGTTGGTAACTTATACTCTTATCTGCGGCAATCACTTATTTTGAATTCTTAATGTCCCATAAGAGGCTGAACACATGTATACAAAGTCAAGTATAGGAGAAATCCATTTTGGGCACTCCTTACTTTCTTCTGTGGCTTCATCAGCTTTCGCAAGTTCCTATCCAGATTTAATATGCTATTGTTTATTTGTTTATTTGTTTGTTTGTTTGTGTATTTATTTATTTCTTTCCAGACAAACTTGAAAGAATTTGCACTAACTTTCAGTTTCCCTCAGGACCAGAGGCAAGGTTTTCATGGGGACCAGCAAACAGACCTGGACCTATGTAGGTTTTTTTTTTCTTTCATCTTTTTCTCTTTCACTTTCTTTCTTCAACCGTATGCTTTTCTTATTGTTCAGGCTAGTATATGGATGGTTTGCCTAATTAAATGGATTGGACATGGGACGGAAGCCCAGGGAGAAGGCAATGGGGCCAACGGCTCCAGAAGGTAGAGGGGGAAGAAGGAGGTGTGGGGAGGGTGTGGGGAGCAGATGGTGTCATGGACAGGGAACAACTAGGGAAGCAGAACCAGCATGTAGGAGAGGGTGGAAATCCTGTGAGGATTAGAGCAACACCAAGCTAGTGGAGAGGAAGCACGAAGAGGTGGAAGAAGGGGGAAGGTGGTGGCAGGGCAGGAGGAGGCAAAAGGAAACAGAGGCAAGCTCTAGGAAGCAAAGGCATAGACAGGGAGATTAACAGAGGTGTGCACTTATGCAAATACATTAGTCCATAACGATAGTGGTATTGGTCTATGTACATATAGGCAATTATAAGGCAATACACTGAAGCTGCAGATGGGCCTTGGGCCTCGGCTCATAACTTCCCTCAATACAAGAACACTTTGTTCTAACAAATTGGCATTCTGTGATGCTCACCCCCCACCAACCCCACAAGATCGCTGAAGACAAAATGAGTTTATAAGCAGATGTGGTGAAGACAGAGGATGGTGGCTGGCTATTAAAAGATACAGTGTCTGGGGTCTTAAAGGCTTGAAGTTAAACAAGCGCCCACCCAACAATGAAACAACAAACCCATATGGAAGAAGGTCATCAGCCAGTGAAATCATGAGGTGTCATCGAGACTGGGCAATGGGCATCAGAATATTCACAACAAAGAATAAACAAACAAAAATGCATTGGTGAGAATGGAGGGGGTTGGAGTGGGGATGCAAAGCCCATCTGTGGACAATGGAACAACCCCCCACAGAGGGGTCGCAGGGAGGGGGTGAGTCAATCAGGGTGCAGTAGAGCACTAATGGGTCATGCAATATACCTCTGTTCCCTGGGGCCTCTTCACCCCCTGCTATCACGACCTCAGTGCCGTCTCCCAATCCAGACTAGACGGGAGGATGTTCATAGGTATAGGCAAGAGATAAAACTCACAACACATGGAACCCAGGAACAGGAATGGGAATAGAGACACCAAAAGGGGAAGGGGAAGGAGGGGAGAAGTGATGAGGAATGGGGGCACTGATCGCAATGAATGACACATAACCACTCACACCCAGCTAGGGGGAAGAATGACAGAAATCAGAGGGGGAGGGAGATAGTGGTCGGTGTGATATTTGCAAATAATTAACAATCTACAATCTTTCAAGGGGCTATGAGGGTTGGGGGGAGGAGGAGGGAAGGAAAAAAAGAGGAGCTGGTCCCAAGGGCTCAATGGAAAGTAAATGTCTAGAAAGAACGATGGAATATATGTATGGATATGTTGGATACAATTGATGTATGGTTTGTAACAATAGTTGTAAGAGCTCCCAATAAAATGATTAAAAAAAAGAAAAACAACAATGTACAAATGGTTAGCTGCCATCACAAACAAAAGGGTATAAAACTTCCCCTAACATACTGATCATCAACGTAATAAAAACTGAATGAGAATACATGATTTTAGTCTTCTACAGGCTGGGTAGGTTTTCTCTTATTTTGGCTACATCTCTATCCAGATCCTGACTAGATGTCTCACATTTATTTCAATCTACATTAAGAGACCTGAGCCCAGGATGGCCCATTTTCAGTGTGAAAAGTTTTGTGTCAATTTGGCTGGGCCAGGGTTCTTAGCAGTTTAGCAGTCATCCCTCATAATATGATTAAACACAATGTAATCAACTCCAATCATGGACTCTAACCATAACATAATCAACTCTGTGAGCAGCCAGCAGTGGTAGTGGGGTGTAGCCCTCTTGTTATGCCACAGCCTTGTTGCAACTGGAAGAAAGACTTCTTGAGAATGTGGGCTTCTCTTTTTGGAGCAGGCAATGGAAAAGCTTTGATTCCGCTGTATATGGATTCCCTATCTGGTTTGTTGGCTTCCTGCCATATTGCTGACCTGGGATCCTAGGAGGCACCAGCTGACTTGTGACCATGGATTCATTCAACTCTGCATCCACCATTCTGTGTCCTGACTGTTTTGTCTTCCTGAATCCTAGTCCATTAGCCCTCACAGCTACAGAAGTTAGAAGAAATCTGCAGCCTAACGTTTGACCCACAGACTTCAACTGGATTGGACTGCCTGCTTCTACAACTGTGTGAGCCATTTCTTGGTATATATCGCTTTCTAGGTACGTACACATATAAGTGTCACTCATTTTGCTTGTCTAGAGAGTGCAGCCTATTGCACTCATTAGGATAGAAAGACCTCAATTCCATAAACTAGGATATACCCTTGCCAAAGGAAGCAAGTAAGACTAACATTTATTGAGAACCTGCTATAGACCAGGCATTGTTCTAGGTGTTTGTGGTAGTTAGTTTATTGTGCCAATCTGGCCGATAAACACATGCGGGGTTAATTGAAGGGCGGAGAGATAAATGGCTCCACAAGTCTCGCCTTTCGAGTTCTCTGGTCTCTTGTTTTGTGCTGGTCAGACCAGGTTGCAGCTGCCTTAGTCAGTTCCTGCTTCAGCTGGCAAGGCTCACTTCCTGCAAGAAATCTTCAAGAAGTTGCATGGATCTACCCTGATGCAGCTCTGGATGCTGGAGCAGCCGTGAGGAGAGCCCTGCCAGCTCTGAGATGCTTACACATTCACTGACTTGGTTTTCCTCCTGCAGTTGGTGTCATAGTGTTTTTTTGTGTGAGATGGAGGAGGACTTTGTGGATTGGTGTTGGACATATGGGTTAATGTTGGACTTGTGGGCTTGGGCAGCACTGGGCTGGGGTGTTTTCTTGATGTGCACTTAACCTTTATATAAAACTCTCTCTTATACATGAGTTTCTGTGGATTTATTTCTCTAAAGTACCCAGACTAATACAGTGTTTTTCCCTTCTTACATAATCCCTCCCTTAAAACATATCCATTATGTAATTTGTTAGCCCCAGTTTATGAAAATAAGAGCGAGAGAGTATAAGGGATCCAAATCAAGTAAATTATGTTCAAGAGGAATCAAAAGAGAAATTAGTTACAGGACATGGAGAAGAGTATACCCCTAATTTTTAAATCTACTTGAAGAATTAAGAATGTTCTAGAGAAAAGTGGTAGTTGTGGTTATTGAGTCAGAAAAAAGAGGGAGTCTGTCATCTGAAGACCCTCTTGTCATAAATGGTTAAGCTTGTCAGTTCAAACATAGCCAGAGACAGCTCAGTAGTAAGGCCTGGTGATTCGCTGTGTACAGGTCACAGCCTTGCAAACCCTAAGGAGGGCAGTTCTACTTTGCATATATGGGAATAACCAGTAGTCAGAACTGACACTATAGCAACCAACAATGGCAACAGCCTGCCATCTTACATTTTTACAGTCTACTTGTACATGCACCAATCAATTTAAAAGGTGAAGTAGAGGTTGAAGTCAGATGAACCAGTTACAGCCATTCAAAAAATTTAAGAGAAACTACCGCCCATCCACCCACAATTTAATGCCTATGATTGTAACTCTTTATGGGAGCAGAGACTTAACTTTTCCCACAGAGCAGCTGGTGGGTTTAAACCTTATGCCTAGCAGCCCAGTGCCTCATCTGTACTGTCACCAGAGCTCCTGCTGCTAAGCATATCACAAAGAAATTAGGGTATTGTTTCAGCAATGTTAAGAATAGTAGTCTATTTCTTGGTGGTGGTAGTGGAGGGGGTGATGGCAGAATAAGTTCAAATGAAAATAACTGAAAGGCAAATGAGTGGTACATCTATTACTGGAGACCAAAAGATACTTGATGGAAGCTATAGGATATAGAGAGAAACTTAGAGAATACTTAGAAATCAATGGTGTTGAGATATAATGGAGAGGAGGAGAGGAGACTTTGGAACTAGACTGAGTCAGGTTGGAATCCCAACCATTATAGCCTACTAGTTTTATTGCCTTAGGGAAATCACTTACCGTTTATACTCAAGTATAAGCCAACCCAAATATCAGCCAAGGCACCTAATTTTACCACAAAACTGCATTAAAAATGTGCTGAAAAACGTGGCGTATACACAGATATATACGGTACCTGCTAAGGAGTCCCTGCTTCTTCAGCTCCATGATGGGAACTATGATAGCAACCTCAACGACTTGCTGTGAGGATTTAATGAAATAATATATATCTTCTCAACAAAAATTATTGTATTTTCCTTTGGTAGGCAATTGTTGGAATTTAATCAGGATAGTTTTTTGAATTGGGATTTGGGTATGAGCCCAACTATATTACATTTAGAAAACAAGTCAGTAGCAAATCCACTGTCACTATTGAACACTTACTGTGCGTCAGGAAATGAGCTGTGTTAGGACATCTTCCCAATAACCCTGTGAATAGTGATCGTATCCCATTTTCTAGATGAAGGACTCAGAATGGTAAAGTGACTCGACCAAGGCACATAGCACCTCCGGAGAATCTGATTTACATACGGAGTCAGACCTCGCTCCCTCTTAGACCACTGTGTATTCTGTATTCCACAAAGTGTCCGTTTAATGGAGTTGGTGGTCAGGTAATGGAAATAGACTGTTTGACGAAACTGTTCCATCTGGTGCTCTGACGGGGATCTAGGCATGCTTAATCCTGTTGTTGTCGAGCCACTCTCAAGAACGTATCTCTGCCCTTGTCTCTACGGATCCTCTTCCTTTTCTATGGCAGGGGACATGTGTACATGCCTCACTTCCTGGGCTGGAATGATAAGCAAAAGCTGGGCCTATGTCCATTCCTTCCCATTTGTACTTGGCACGCTAGATGAATCCCTTTACTTTCATCCCAGAAAGTCGAGTGGCATTACTCACTTTATTTCAGCTGCTAGAAAGGATGAAAGCTTTTCTGACAAAGATGTGCCTTTGAGCTAGTGAAAAGTGAATGATTGATACGGGGCATATCCCTTTGTTCTTCTGAGATAGCTGGATCTTTGAAAGGCAGAAGAAAAGGAAGGAAGACAAGAAAGTCCTCTTAGCGGAAAGGGATGAGGTCTCTTTCAGGGCAAGAGAGATTTCCATACAGGTAGACACTAAACATATGACTCACAGTTTTGTCTTTTCCCACAATATTAGGCGTTCCAGAATCCCTCTCAAAATTCAGTTGTTGTGCATGTTAAAAAGTGACTCTTGACATTTTAAAGTACCTTTTATGGTCTATTAATATGTATTGGGGATCTTTTAAAATGCATATTATGATGATGTATGTAAATCTGTATTTGGGGACCTTTTATGTTTTTTATTCTTTGAGGGAAAAAGTTGAGGTTACTATACAACCAGTTATGCCTTCACGGCTCATATTCCAAGTTGGAATGTGCATTGAGGGATTTGAACATTCACCAAGTACTCAGATGTTGCATTTCATAGTTTACTCCACCTGCTAAACCTGACATTTGGTGGAAAATAACTTGTGCACTTAGGGACATACTTCATTGTTCTCAACTCCCTGATTCCCTCTGCTCTACCAGGAAGCTAGAAGCAAGCACTGAGGGAATAATCCACCAAAAACACATGCCATGGATGGGAGAGAAGTGAAAATTTGATGTTTAAAGAGGGAGATACCGGAGCACAAAACAGTTCAAAAGGTTGATGCTCCTTGCAAATCCTTCTGTGAAAGTGACCAGTCAAAAAAGGTTTTTGACTACGGGATATTGGGCAGTTGGGTCTCCTTAGACTATATAATGTCAAACCCAAGCCTAAACCCACTGCCTTCAAGGTAGGGTTGCTGAAACTGTACATCTTTATGGGAGAAGACAGCCTCTTTATTTCATGGAACAGCTAATGGGTTTGGGTTGCCAATCTTATTGTAAACAGTGTAATGTCAAAAGTCACGGGGTTACCAGGGCTCCTTCTCACTGCCATTGAGCTGATTTTCTGACACATGCCACTCTTATGGGACAGGGTATATACAACTTCCCTTGTAGGTTTCCGAGACTTGAACTCTTAGACAGGAGTAGGAAAATATGTCCTTCTCTAACGGAGTGGCTGGTAGTTTCAAAGCGTTAACCTTGTGGTTAACAGCCCAATACATAGCCATTACACCATTTACACTATCCAGTAAAAGCTTCTTAATAATACAGCCACTTCTATAAAATACCTCATGTCACAAACACAATGTACAAAAAGTCTACATGTTGTTGCTAGGTGCCTTTTAATCAGTTCTGACTCAGCACCCCTGTGTACTTTGCCTAGTCCTGTGCCATTTTCAAAATTGTAGTTATGTTTGAGCCCAGTGATTCAACCACTGTGTCAGTGATCATCCTGCTAAGGACCAGTTGTGATCATTTTTGTTTCCTTTACATTAAGTTGTCATCCATATTGAAAGATACAATTCTTGATCTTTAACAGCAAGTGCTTCAAGTCCTCCTCACTTTTAGCAAGCAAGGTTGTGTCATCTCCATATAAAAGGATGTTCATAAGCCTTCCTCCAGTCACATAGTCTAGCTTCTCTGATGATTTGATCTGCATACAGATTGCATAAGTATGGTTCGAGAATACCATTTCAAACCTTTCTCGATTGTAAACCATGTACTATTCCTTTATTCTGTTCCCACAATTGCCTCTTGATGCATGTATTGGTCCCACATGAGCACAAAGAAGTGTTCCAGAATTCCCATTCTTCTCAAGGCTATCCATAGTGTTTAGCTTTTATTCACTCAAAAAGTATCTACTACAATAAGGAACTCTGGTGATGCTATAATTAAGTTCTCCACTGTTAACTTTTTTCTCTCTAGTAAAATATTTCATAAAGCCACACTATATTATGTATTCCTACCTTTTTTTTAACAGTAAGTTCTGGAGGTCTGTGACCTTTGCCACTCTTTGACCCCTGAGAGTCAGGCCCTGAGTTACTTCCACAGTCTTTGAAAACATATGCTTTAGAAGACATACATTACCCAAAGTTGGACCACAGAGCAGCAGCATCTGCATGACTCCAGGGCTTGTTAGAAATGCAGAATTTCAGGCTAACCTCAAACCTACTAAATCCACATCTGAATTTTTACAAGATAGCCAGGTGATCTGTGTGTGTATTCAAATACAAAAAGCATTGTCTTCTAGACTCTCTCTGAAATGGTCTCAGTTAAAGAAGTTTAACAAGCCCCATGGTACAGTGGTTCAGCACTCAGCTAGTGAACTAAGGGTTGGTGATTAAAACCCATCAACTGCTTTGCAGAAGAAAAGTTTCTCCTTCCGTAAAAATTATAGCCTTTGAAACCTTATGGGGAAGTTCTACTAAGCCCCGTAGGGTCATGACAACCCCAAATCAACTCAATGGAAATAGGTTAAGGTTTAAATATGGCTGCACAAACACAAGGTCAAATCTCAAGACACTGAGCACAGTAAAATGTATATCCAAGGAACCCTAGTGGAGTGCTGATTAAACACTGGGCTGTCAATTGAAGGGTTGGCAGTTCAGAAGCACCAGTGGCTCCCCTATGGGAGAAAATACTACACTTTAAAAAACACTACAGGGGTTATTCTACTGTCTTGTGGGGTCACTGTGAGTCAAAATCAACTTGATGGCACAGGAGATGTGTATCCAGCTAATCAACAACATGCTTCATTTTCCTCGTGTTTTGCTGTTTGTGACCATTGCTATGTCTAGTCATCTTTATACATTGGTACAGGAGGCAGTCACATTTATAGACAAATTTATGGGTGCTGTAAAGACCTTTGTGACCTCAATTGCCTTCTCTATTGTCTCTACCACAGTGCCTGGAAAGTCTGGGGGAGTCAGCCCCATGTGTTTATAGGCTATCAACAACTTTAGCTCAAATACATTCAGAAAGAAGTAGGCTCTGAGAGTGAGAAGACCCATAGGTAGATGTGAAATAGACAGGAATAGACACATAAAGATCTTCTGGGTCTTGCAGAACCACAATTGTCATCATGGAAGAGGGGTCGGTCAAGTGAAGTGCTCCTGAAGACCCACGTAGATGCTGAAATAGCAAAACAAGGGAAAGAGGGGCATAACACTCAAAGCATACGAGAGATGCTCAACCATATTGCCTGCAGCAGATGCTGCCTCTATCTTGTGCTGAAATTCAGCTTGAAACAGTTTACGAAACTTAATAAATGAGGGAAGCAAATCAAGTCATGCCTCGTGATAGCTGTTAAGGCTGATATAGCTCCTTTCCCTCCACCCAGAGATTAGAGCAGTTTGCTTCCACTTATCTTTTTCTGTGTACTCATCATTTTCTTAGATGTTTCATTCTTCTATGCTAAGGAAATGGTGCTGCATGTCACCATTAAGAGGTTTTAACACGGCACTACAGAAAGCTTGATAAAGCAATATGATGCCAAGGCCCATAAGCGTTTTGTCCATTAGGCCTGTAACAGATGTAATGCTTACTGGACCCAACGCCTTAAGGGCTCCGTTGGCAGAGAGAAACGTTAAACTGAGGAATTTATCCAAATAATTTAAGCCAAAATAGGCTTTTTCCTGAAAGGTCCAGGAAATGGAAGCACTTGGAATTTATTGACTTAGCTAGTCCAGATAATTAACTCAGTTCATCACCTTCATTTTGCTAGTGTAGGCCTAGTCTGATTAATCCAACTAGCTGTAAAGGCGATTTTGGAATATGACAAATTATCCAGAGTAAGTCTATAATCCTTCTTGAATAAGCTTTTGTAGTATTTATATCAAAATATCTCATGCCACACAGGCCTGGATGATTAAAGAGGAGTGGCACATTCTTAACACTAGTGCCCAACTATTCCAGAGATACCTACCTAAATGTTATGCTGGCAGAGGCAATTTTATTCTTATAGATTGGTCTAATGGTGTGACCTTCACCTTGAGAAACACTCGAGATGGTAGTTCTTATAATACGAGGCATGCTTAGAAAAGAGTCAAATGCTTCTTGGTCTAATAATAGCAGAGTCTTTAAAATTATTTTTTAAGGAGCCAGAGCAATATACATATATAATTTATTATATAATACAAGGTTATAAATAAACATATATGACTTCATTGTCTCTATTCATTGATTCTCAGGGTAGCCAGCCAAGAAACAAGCGCCACCTCTCCGTGGTAAGGATGAATCAAATCAGAGAGCCCTCACTGGTCTCTAGTGTCCTTCTCCTCTGGAACAGGGGAGAGCTCCAATGATGATCATTTGTCCAAATTCTGAAAATCTCAGGTTTACAAACTTCAATAGAGAACTAAGGGATTAGAATGTGTCCTCCTATGAATGCAGAATTTTAGAAGAAAACAAACCCCAAAAGCCAACACAACAATAAAAATTAAGAAAATAAACAACAACAACAAGACCCTGGTTTATGCAGACTTGATTCTGACTCCTGGCAACCCCATGTATTGCTGAATAGAACTGCCCCATATGATTTTCAAAGACTGTAATCTTTATGGAAGCAGATTACCAGGCCTTTCTTCCATGGCTTCCACAGGTGGAATTGACCCACTGACCTTAAGGCTTGTAACCAATAGCTAATGGCTTATACCACCAAATGACCCAGAGCAGCAGCACATAAATGTAGGGGAACTGAAACAAGGTGTTTGGAGTGCGATGGTGGAAGAACTATATATAGAGAGATGGGGATAAGAACATCTTCCTCCTTAAAGCTTCAAATGTAGATAAAGCTCCCTTCTATTGCTACTACTAACTTAGAGGTACTAACTTAAATATTTTTCCCTCTGTTCCTCTCAGCTATAGTATTATTCTAAGGGCTACAAGTCAAAAACTACTTTGACTAATTTTTTGGGATGGTCTTAGTTACTAGCGCAGCTGTTATAAAAAATACCACCACAACATGGCTTTTAAAACCATAAGTTTCTTTTCTCACAGTCCAGGAGGCTGGCAGTTCATATGAGGACATGGCAAGAAGAACACGGTCCTTTTTTCTCAGGTGGTCTGGGTGTTCCTTGTTAGATCTTGGTGTCTCTCTTCCTACGACACAAGTGTGTGTCTCTGGGTCTAGTGTGCTCTTGTTTTTCAATGTTGTCAAAATGCTCATATATATTTATATCACAAAACAATTTCAATTGCAATAATTTTTTACATGTTTGATTCGGTAACACTAAATTTGGCTGTTTTCTAAATTTTTAAGTTCTTGATTTTTTTTTCATAGTTCATTTCCCAATGTATCACGTTCTCCCTGCCTTTTACTGTAAGTTAAATGGAGAAAGCATGCTAAGTCTTCAAGGTTTAACTCAGAAATCTTCTCATCTAAGTTCATCACATACAAGTTCTACTTTCCACAACATATTTCATATACATTTGACAGGTCATTTACTACTTTATAACAAGACTTGTCTTTCTTCCAAGTTTTCAATAGCATGTCCATCATTGCCTGTAGGGGTCTCACCAGGAGCATGCTTAGCATCCACATTTCTAGCAACATTTTGTCCATAATGATAGCAGCTTTCATTTCTTTCCAAATTCTCATCCTAATTGCCCTGAATGTCTATAATTCTACTCCAAGTCTCTTCAAGGAAATCTTGACTCATCATTAAATATATCAAAATTTCTCCAGCCTCTACCCACTAGCCAATTCCAAAACTGCATCCACATTTTAGCTGTTTCTTAGATTCACTCTCTGGTACCACATTCTTTCTAAGTTACTTAGCACTTCCATCACAAAAAAAACCAACACAAGCAGGTAGTTTTAAAGCAGAAAAATTTCTTTTCTCGCAGTTTAGTGTATGATGTATCTTAAAACTAATCACGTCTGAGCATAATAGAAACACACACACACACACACACACACACACACACACACACACACACACCACACACACACACACACACACACACACACACACACACACACGGAAGACAGATGCCAAAAAATGTCAAGAAAATTAAGGTTCTCCTAAAGCTAGCATCAAAGTGGGACATTGTTCTGGAATTAGTGCTTTGATTTAGACTTCAAGCCTCATGAACTATGGATAAATAAATGCATGTATTTTAAAGTCACTGTTTCATGGTATTTTTGATGTGCAGGTGGTTCCTCACTTATGAACAAGATTCTGTGTATTTAAGCAGAATTGTAGCTGAGTTAGACCAGAAATGTACAGGTCTCCTTTAATCTTCCTATAATAAAAATACTCTCTGCCATCAAGTAGATTCTGACTCACAGGGACCCTACAGGATAAGGTAGAACTACCCTGGTGGGTTTCTGAAACTGTAACTCTGTAAGGGAGCAGAAAGCTCCATCTTTCTCCCACAAAGTGGCTGGTGGTTTCCAATCACTGACCTTATGATTCACAGTCCAATGCATAATCACCACACCACCAGGGCTTCTGGTATTTCCAATCACCTCATACGCATGTGAAAGTTGAACACGGAATAAAGAAGACTAAAGAGGAAATCGATGCACTTGAATTATGCTGCTTGTGAAAATTATGGAAAGTACCATGGGAAAAACCTGTCTTGTTTTAGAAGAAGTAAAGCCAGAATGCTCCTTAGAGGTAAGGATGGGGAGAAGCCATCTCACATACTTTGGCCGTGTTATCAGGAGATCAATCCTGGTCAAAGAATGCAATCCTTGACAAAGTAGAGGAGCAGTAAAAAAGAAGTCAGAACTGACCAAAAGAAGACGGCACTGACCAAAACAATCATGCTTAGTACACCAGGCTTCACCAGTCCGCACTTCAATTCTCACTACACCTAATCTCCAAGTCTCCTATATTGTTTATTGCCGTTTCATAGCATACCACTTCCTGTACCCAATTTGGCACACTACTTCTGGACATTTTCCAGCTCTCCAGGGAACAGGCCAGTTATTTGACTCTCAGTTCCGATAGGTATCATTTATAGGAGCCTGAATAAATCATTTTGAGTTTTTCAACCGTTTAATAATATAAAAAATTATTTGTTTCATTGTGTTCATAAAAAATGATCAATAAAAGAATCTCTATTGGATGGTATTTATTAATTGCTTAAAGCAGTGCCTAGGACACAGTAGGTTCTCAAAACTATTTACTAGAAGCAAAGTAAAATGATAAACAAACCATTTCTAGAATGGTTTAACGTCAGAGAAAATTAAGCTTGATCTTAATGATTTTCCTTTAAACATAGAGAAGAAATCTTGATCGCATCACCAAGGTAGCTCTATACAGATTCAAGACTTTCCCTAGAAGAAAATCAAATTCTGATGGCCCAAGAACCATAGTAATACAATTTTAGTTGCCTAGTATATGTTTCAAAAAAATAACTTTAGCCATATCTTGATCCTTCAACTTCAGTTGCTGGCCCTCTTAAGAACACGTGTTTTATAGAAAATACCCAATACTACAAAGTCTCTGAATCATTGATTTGTGGCTTTTTTTTTTTCTTCTGGAGAACAGCATGAGCAATTTTATTGTTTTTTTTTTCCTTTTTTTTTTAACATTTTATTAGGGGCTCATAAAACTGTTATCCCAATCCATACACACATCAATTGTGTAAAGCACATTTGTACATCGTTTCTCAAAACATTTTCTCTCCACTTAAACCCCCGACATTAGGTCCTCATTTTTCCCCTCCCTCCCCGCTCCCCCCTCCCGCATGAGCCCTTGATAGTTTATAAATTGGTATTTTGTCATATCTTGCCCTGTCCGACGTCTCCCTTCACCCACTTTTTGGTTGTCTGTCCCCCAGGGAGGAGGTCACACACACTTCCATGTAATTGGTTCCCTCTTTCCTACCCATTCTCGCTTTACCCTCCCTATTTTGCCACTCACACCACTGGTCCTATAGGGCTCATCCGTCCTGATTTGTGGCTTTTATCTGATCTGCTTTTATGATGAGGAGGCCCTCACAGTACCATCTTTCAAATGAGATTTATTACATTATTTGGAACACACTTCTTGGTCATCTAGTAGTTTCACACAAGACCTTATAATTATATTTTAATTTTTACAGCCAGTGGTCAAAGAAACAAAGGTAAGAAGAGACCATTATGGTACAATTCCATTTAATCTACTCCAGGAATCTTCAGACTGACTGGTGGAGCAAATTTGGACTGCTGCCTCTTTATATGGTCTATGAGCCAAGCATAGATATTATATTATTAAATGACTGAAACAGATAAAACAAGAAGAATATTTCATGACGTGTAAAAGTTCTATGAGATTCAAATGACCTTATCTGTAGATAAAAGTTCACTGCCACAGTTTAGTACATGTGCAATGGCACAGTTGAGTTGTAGTAACAGAGATTGCATGGTCACAGAGCCTAGAATGCTTAAGATCCGACCCCAAACACATATGTTTTGCCTCTCCCTGGTCTATTTTCTTAAGAGAATTTTCCTAAATAAGTGTTTTGAGGTCCACTACTGGCAATAGTTTTGTGAATTTGTCTTTGGCCAACCAGAATTTCTATGAAATGGAATTCTGAGTTAAAGAAGAAAATCAAGCATGATAAATAATATATTGGAACGTCTCTCCAAATCTGAAGATGTATGGTGTGGATGGCTTTCAATGCTCTTTTTTATTGCCATCAAATTTTAAGCAGAGCTTAGCTTGTTTCAGACTTGGATCTCAAACAAGTATTACCAATGTCAGAGTGGAGCATTCTATGAAAACTTCTCCAAGAAGAGCTCATGTTCTGTGGTGGTTTTAGACATAAAACCTCTTAGCCTGCCTATTTCCTATCAGACCTTACATCCAAAGCAAAGTAAAGGTTTTGGAGCAATAGAACATTAGGGTTATCCACAAAGCAGAACTATAACGTGAATGTGAGAAGTCGCTCTGTTTTGAGTATATGTATATCGCACTAGTTGCTTGCAAGGCACAATCCTTTTTTTAAAAAAACATTTTATTAGGGGCTCATACAACTCTTATCACAATCCATACACACATCAATTGTGTAAAGCGCATTTGTACTTCATTC